>NC_041388.1:402031927-402040228 GCF_002162155.2 Triticum dicoccoides | reverse complement strand
AATTTATCAGCAAGAATTTAGACCATAAAGTGTTGCCATAAAGTGTCCTTCTAGCGTTTTTGCTGGTCCAATATTTTACCCCGCAGAAAAAACAGTTGGTCTTATAAGTAAATGATTTTTTCTCCCAATAAGAAACATAAAAATTGAAAATAATGTCTAAAGAAACTGTAAATAGTTCTTCAAAGGGCCGTAGTTTCATGAGCCGAACATTCCAAATTATGAGCAGGAGCATACGTAGGACTGTATTCTAAATCAACATGAGTTTATCATGTAGCTGTGCTAATGTCCAGGGAGAGGATAAATAATTTATCAGCAAGAACTTAGACCATAAAGTGTCCAGGGAGACCATAAAGTACAGCTAATTGGCTGCCGATCGATTAATTGATCTCTGTTTACTCGTATCTCTGTATGATTGCTCAGTGATCTTGTGGAGCGAATGTGGATCCATGCTGGAAATCATTGATCTTGTGGATATCATTTCGTGATGAAATTTGTCAAACTTACAAAACATTTGTTGAAGTTTGCCCAGAAGAAATTTAGATTTTTTTTTCTTTCTTCATTTTTATTATTTTACTATTCATCCCCGAGCTCGGGGGCGCAGAAGAGGACTTTCACGAGCTTTGGCCTTTTTGAAGAAAGAGAAAGCAACTGCGTGCGACATGACAGCAGCTCGATGTTCACAGAGAACACCGGCCACTCACTCAGCTCGAGGCGCTGAATTCACTGCGAAGCAGTTGAAAGAAGAGAAATGCGAGAGTCTACGCATAAACAACGCAAGTTTGCGTCTCACACAACGTCGTATACGTCCGTCGTTACTTGGATCGGCAAAAAGGTGAAACCCCAAAGTCTGCATTCCCCGTCAACTTTACTCGGCTGGGCTAGTGACTTCCAAGCATGCTCGGTTGAGCTCCTGCACAAGCAAGGCGCTCCATCGCGGCGAAGGAAGAATCCAATCAATGGAGAGCAAGCCGGCGACGACGCGGGTGTCCCGCCGGCCGCCGCCGCCGCAGCCACCGGCAGCCACGAGGAGCGCCGTGTGGCTCGTCGTCGGGCTGCTCCTGGCGCTCTGCTTCTTCTCCCTGCCGCTCTTCCTCGCGCTCTCCCCCAACCTCTCGGACGTGTGGCATCTGGGCGTCAGCGTCACCTCGCGCCACGGTACATGACACAACGATCGCATTTTCACACATGACCATGATCACACATGGCATATATATGTCCACTCACTCACTCACTCCTTGACGAACGATGGTTTCCTTCAGAGAATGCGACGGCTCAGCCAGAGTCTTCAGCGGCGAGCCGGGACAGGCTGCTCGGCGGGCTCCTGTCGCCGGACATCAGCGAGGGCGCCTGCCTGAGCCGGTACGCGTCGTCCCTCCACCGCCGCAGGGCGTCGCCGCACTCGCCGTCGCCGTACCTGACGTCCCGGCTGCGCAAGTACGAGGCGCTCCACCGCAAGTGCGGCCCGGGCACGCTCTCCTACAACAAGTCGCTGATGCAGCTGCCCTCCCCGCACAGCATGGGCCTCGTGGAGTGCCGCTACCTCGTGTGGGCGCCCACCTCGGGCCACATCGGCGACCGCGTGCTCTCCATCGCGTCCGCCTTCCTCTACGCGCTGCTCACCCGCCGCGTCCTCCTCCTGCAGCTCGCCGACGACATGGCCGGCCTCTTCTGCGAGCCCTTCCCGGGCGCCACGTGGGAGCTCCCCGCCGGGGGCTTCCTCGCCGACCGCATCAAGGGGCTCCGCCGAGGCAGCGACCGCAGCTACGGGAACTTCATCCGGCCCGCCAACAAGGACAAGAGCGACGGCGAGCCCACCGCCGGCTTGGGGTTGCGGGCGGAGTCGCTGCCGCCGTACGCGTACGTGCACCTGGAGCACGACTACCGGCAGGCGGAGCAGCTCTTCTTCTGCGACGACGACCAGGCCGTCCTCGGCAACGTCAACTGGGTGATCCTGCGCTCCAACCTCTACTTCGCGCCGGGGCTGTTCCTGGTGCCGCGGTTCGAGGAGGAGCTCCGGTGGATGTTCCCGGCGAGCGACACGGCGTTCCACCACGTCGGGAGGTACCTCTTCCACCCGTCCAACGAGGTGTGGCAGCTCATCACGAGCTACTACACGTCGTACATGGCCAGCAGCTTCCAAGAAAAGATCGGGCTGCAGATCACCACCTTCGCCTGGAACCCCGTGCCGTTCGAGGAGTACTTCAAGCAGGTCTCGGCATGCATGACGAGCCAGGAGAAGATCCTGCCGGCGGTCGACACGACCCCGGGCGTCCTCCATGAGGCGGCGGCGTCCAAGGCGGTGCTCGTCAGCTCAGAGCACCCGGAGTACGCCGAGAAGCTCAGGTCCACGTACTACGAGCACGCGACAGTGACCGGGGAGACCGTCAGCGTGCTGCAGCCCGTCGGCGGCGGCGCTGGGAACCTCTCGCGCAACCAGAAGGCGGTGGTGGAGATGTTCCTGCAGAGCTACTGCGACGTGTCGGTGGTGAGCGGCTGGTCCACCGTGGGGTACGTCGGGCACGGGCTCGCCGGGGTGAAGCCGTGGCTGCTGCTGGCGCCGAGGAACCAGACGGCGGCCGACCAGCCCTGTGTGCAGGCGGCGTCCATGGAGCCGTGCTTCCACGCGGCGCCGAGCTACGACTGCAGGGCCAAGAAGAAGGGGGACCTCGGCGCCGTTCTCCGGCACGTCAGGCACTGCGAAGACGTCGGCGATGGCCTCAAACTATTTGACTGATTTTTCAAATGGCCCCATAAATTTACAAGCAGGAAAGGGCTGCAGAGTGATTCAACGGTGTTGTGTGAACTTCTCTTGTTCAACCAAAAATAATAGTGTAGTTGTTTTGCTAAATGTTCTTACTTACTTTAAGCAAAAGGAATATAGACCCAACACATTTCATTTTATTATGGCTTTATAAATTCTCAGACAGCTCTGATGCCTTACTGTTTTTTGGACTTATTAATTTGCATTCTGGGAGCAGTAGAGCCTCTGGAAACCATCAGAGACAGAAATGCTCATGTGAGAGATAACAAATCGTCAAGCTAAATGACGAAAAGAAAACACTGTCAACAGGTTCAGAGGTATGCTTCTTCTGATTCTAACGAAGACAGCTTCATTGACAAAGAGAAAAGATTGCAAGGTTGGTGACAAGCTCAGACCGACGAAATCAGATTTCATTTCTGAACGATAAGTACAATCGGTGTAAAAAAAATTGTGTAACCTACTTGATACATGTACAGAGGGATCATACCATAGGAAATCAGCAAACTACGGAGGTTCACTTCGAATGTGTCTTCTTCCTATTCATGAACATCATCGCTATGGAGCGAGGGAAGAAGGACTTCCGCGCCTTTGGCTCTGCTGCTGCAGTTGTCGCGATGGTGTCGGCTCTACCTAGGCCTCCTCCTTGCGCATGAGAAGCAGACGATCCCGCTGCATCAAAAGAGCATGCACTATCATTCAGAAGGCAGACACCGGGAATCGCGAGATCGGCATCGCCCGCCGTGTAATGTTGGCCATGCTTGGCTCTTCTTTTCCTCAGCTCGTTCTCCATTGTCAACTTGTTGTCTTGTGCTGTGATGACTTTCTCATGCGCGTCCCTCAGCGCCTCCCTCCTTTCATCAATCTGTTTGGTCAGCTGATGCAACTTATCCAAGCTCCTCACCTCTCCCTCCTTGGCCTCCTTGATCTTCTCAACTGCCTCCATAACCCGCTTCTTAGCTCGGTCATCGGCTTCCTTTGCTCTCTTGTTCAACGCATCGTAGTCTTCAAGTGGTACCATCATGCTCTTATCACTTCCTCGGTTAGCTTGGGGATCTATTTCTCCCTCCTCTTTGTATTCTTGCAGTGCATTTGCTGAGGCCATTGCAATCTCTTCTGATGCTTTAACCGCGAGTATCTCCCTTGAAACTGCTTCTTGCTTCAACTGGACAATGTTGACATCTGCCTTAGCTCGGTCTGCCTCTTCACTAGCCCTTGTAACCTCATCGCAGGCCAACCGAGCCTTCGCCTTTGCTAGTTGTGTTTCTTGAGTAGCCTTCTGTAGCTCTATGGGCATTTTAGCCGCTTCTGTTCTCTCCTGTACAACGCTGAGTTCACGCATCGTCTTTCTCAGTTCTTCCTGGAGAGACGAGACAGAAACTGTTGCATGATGCACTTTATCTTTCAATGCTGTGAGGTCTGCCTTCTCCTTCTCTAGATCAGCTCGTAATGCAGCAGCAGTATTCCACAGCCCTTTCACCTCATCCTTGTCCGTTTCGATGTTTGTCCTCATATCGTCAAGCTCTTTCCTGGTCTTTGCCAGCTTCATCTGGACACTAACCATGGATCGCACTTTCTCTCCAACCTCGCTTTCCTTCTCAGGCAGTATCCCTTCCATATAAGCAGTAAAGTCACTTTGCAGATTTGCCAGCAACGCAGAAGCAGCTTCTAGCTTAGACTCAAGATCTTTATTGGCCGAGATCTCGCCATTCAGCTTTTGAATCTCCTCCTCAGCTTGCTTCAACTCATTCTGCGAATCCAGCTTTTCTTGCTCATACGCCAAAGCCACATTTATTCTTCGCTCCTCTGCTATAATGTGGGTAGCGTGCGAAGAGGTAAGTGACTCTTTCAGTGAGATGAGCTCAAGGGTAAGGTCCTCCACGATCTTCTCAATCTCCTGAGACGCGGCAGTGGATTCATGTGCTCTAATCTCAGCATTCTCCCTATGTGTAATTAAAGCTGTGTGTTCCTTCTCAAGCTGCTCTAGCTCCTCTTTAACTGACTGCAAGTCTGCTAAGGCAGTCGCGTAGCGTTCTTTGGCAAGAACAATCTCTGCCTTCACTGCAGCACTCTCTTTGCGAGCAATACCCTGTTGTATCTCTTTGTATCGTATCTCAGCGAGCTCTGCATCTTGCTGTGCTTGCAATGCTCCAGTTTGTGCTTTCTCCAGGCTTAATTTCAGCCCTTCTATGATCCGCCTGGTGCTACACAGCTCCTGCAGAACTTTGCTTTTCTCAACTTCTTCAGCTATGAATCTTCTCTGGTACTCGGGGCCTTCTTCCCGCACCTTGTCAAGTTTGAGTTGAACATTTTTACGCCTCTGAAAAAGGTATTAAAATCATAAGCTTGTAGAGCCAAGACAAGGCAATAAGAAGTACAATAAACATTTGAGAAAAAGAGCCATCACCTCTTTCCAGTCAAGAATCCCTCCAAATTTGCTAACAGCATCTTTAACAGATTCAATCGGTGCTGCAGTTTCAACAAGAACTCTATTATCTAGAGCCTGAATGAAACGTTCGGCGATCTCCGCTGCCTTAAAAATGTTTCTTTCAGCTGAGTTATGGCGACTAATTTGTTGTTGTTCCTTCCCTTCAAGCTGGTCATGACAATTTTCCTCTACTTTGTTTGCACGACATTCATTAATTGTAAGGGAACCTATATCTTCACTGAAATTTCTATTGTGACCATTCCCCTTAGATTGGTTGTGGCAAATCTCCTCCCCATTCACACGTATATTATTAATTGTAAGCGAACTTAAATCTTCACTTAAATGTCTGTTATGACCATCTGGGGAACTTTCAGTAAAAACAACAGAAACAAGAGGCTTTGAATCAGTCAAGTTTTCCAGTGAGCCGGCAGTGTCTGGAACAACAGATACTTGATGTACCCCTTTAACATTCAGTTCCTCCTCTTGCTGCACCCCTTTGACATTCAGTTCCTCCACTTTCTGCGCTCCTTCAACATTCAGTTCCTCCATCCCACGGCATGCAGGAATTACGCGATGGTGAGTTCAAATAATTATCATGGATAGCATTACTATTGGGTACCTGAAAAGTAACTAGCAAGTTAATAAATGAAACATTATGCTGATATATGTTCAGGAATCATGACTACCAAAATTATATGAGGTAGGTTAGCATTGCTTGACTGGCAACCAGAAAGGATGCATACACTTATAAATCTTAATAATTTCGTATGAGTTCAGCACTTCTCATATATCAAGTCAATTTATGTCAACTTTCATAAGAGGACAAGAGCAGTAGAGCTCTACCAGAAAACTCCATGCGCACTTTTAGTATTTACATCAATAGAATTAATCAAATATATATATATATATATATATATTTGATGGCAGAGCGTCTGCCCAATTCTTATTTGTGTTGTTAGTTGGCCCTTTGTGCTGGCAAAAATACACATCTAGTCAAGTTGCTAGGTGAACTGCGTGCTGGCCATCTGATCTCCAAGCAGACGAGATAAGCTATGCATCTCGATGAACTCAGGATAAGGCACTTATATTTTGCAAATACTTTAGTTTCTAAGACGATAGCCACCATGACCTTTTGAGGGCTACTCTGGCTTATCTAAGCTTGTGCATCCACTTACATAAGATTGTGTAATACCAGGTAAAGAGCTTATAGTTTGAAAAGCATCAACCTGTACAATGTAATATCATGTGCAATCCTCATCTATCATTTCACATTCTTCCTTACACTTAAAATTGTTACCGAGATTGTTAATTTTGTTTGAAAAGGACTAACCAGGGGTCCTAGGCCGAGTGTTTGACAAAAAACTACCACTTTAGGGGTCGTCGTCCCACAGAACTACCACTTTTTAAAAAGTGGTCGAAAACTACCAAAAAATCTTAATTTTGTGACTAAAAACTACCAGTTTCAAGTAATAGACAGTTTAAACGATTTAAACATGTTGACCGTTCAGTTGACCGTTATTACAGGTGGGACCCACACGTTATTCTTCTTCCTCCTCTCTCTATCTTTCTTTGGCATTTTCACAAACAGCTTCTGTGCATGGGAGGAAAGGAGGTCAAACTCCGGTGACACGCCCACCGGGGAGACGCCCCTGCTGCACGCTGTGGTCGCCAGATCCTTGCTGCCCGGCGAGGCGTCCTCCACGTCGTCGTCATCCTGGTTGCCGCCGAAGGCCGGCTCTCCCTCCCCCGGAATCAGGACCACCGTCGCGGCGAGCCCTTGCTGCCGGAAGCTAGTCCGTCGGGGCTGGCGGCGAGCAGGTTGAGCAGCTCGTCGCCGACCAGATCCGCTGCCTCGCGTCCGCCGCCTCGCCGGAGTTCCCTTCGGTCGCCCCTCATCTCCGCCTCCCGTCACTGGTGCCTAGCGCCGTCGCCCGCTTGTCTTGGTGCGCGAGACAGCCCATGCCCCTGCGCCTGGAGAGCTATCGCGTGTGGGCACTGGGCGGCGGCGGCAAGTCATCGGACTCGCGTCCTTGGCAGCCGGTCCGGGCGCGTCCGCTACAGGCCGGTGGCGCGCCTGCTTCTTGGGGGCCTTGGGCGCGTCCGTGACAGAGACGGGAGCAGGCGTCGGACCCCGGGAGTCCATCGGCGGCGAGACGGGGGGACGGGTCTGGCGGCGAGACAGGGGACAGGTCCGGCGGCGTCGATCTGCAGCGCGGGTGGGGGTGAGAGGTGAGAGGCGACGGCTGCGGGTGGGCCAGTCTCCCCTGGCATTGACTTTTCAGCCACATTAGCCCTGACGGGTGGGCCAGTTTTGTCAGTTTTCTGTTTAAATCGTCTAAAACGATCATCAAGTGAAACTGGTAGTTTTTAGTCACAAAATTAAGAATTTTTGGTAGTTTTCGACCACTTTTTAAAATATGATAGTTCTGTGGGACGAAGATCCTTAAAGTGGTAGTTTTTTTGTCAAACACTCGTCCTAGGCCCAACTGAACAATTCCCATTAGGCCAGTGAAACGGCCAAAGTTAACAACAAAAAAGAGCAATTATAGCACAAAAAGGCAAGATTGTTAACTTCGCATGGGTCTTGCAACGATTTGACAGTTTCCAGCAAGAGAAAGCCCCACTCTATCCAGGTGAACTGCACAAATACATGGAATTTGTGCCCGGATTGAACAAATGCAGATCATGTTGTAACAGAAAACTACAACGAGCAAACAAATCAAGCTAATAGAAAGGCAGGACATGGAGAAAATTGCAATACCTCACATGAATCCCTTCTCCTTCCTCCCCATCTTGCCAAGAAGCTCCTCGATGGATGGGGAAAGGAGACGATTTGGGACTGGAATCGGGGCTGGGGGAGTCGGGCGGAGAAAGAGAGGGGGATGGTGAGGAGGCAATGCCGCGCGCCAAGCATGGAGGCCCCTGAATCCACCAAAAGATAAGCGTTCGCCTATTCTTGGGGTTCCACAATTTAACCATGCGAATATAGGCAGGAGGCTGCCTTGTTCGCCCGCTTGTTCCATGCTCGAACTCCACCACAAGCCTAACCCCATGTGCGGAGCGAACGGAGACCTTGAGATGCGCCGCCTCTTCCCAGGCCTTCGCCGCCGTGGCC
>NC_041388.1:402016925-402031472 GCF_002162155.2 Triticum dicoccoides | reverse complement strand
CCCTCCTGTGCTCTCCGCCGCTGCTGATACTGCCCCCCGCCGCCGCACCTGCTGCCGATGGGTGTAGTGGCGTCTGTGCTCGGCATCGGCGCCGATAGCGTCGGCGAGGAGATTTGATGGGTGGACGGGGAGAGTGCGGCTTTAAGAAGTGCAACATCGGGCGAGGAAGCAGGCCGGCGTCGTGGGACGGCATGAGAAACATCGGCGGCGGCGGCGGCGGCCCTCGCTCCCTTCTTCGCGATTGGGCGATGTGGGGGAAAAACAGGACATGGAGTCGAGACGCTTAAGGTCCACACTGTTTTTTCTTTTGGCAACATAGCCAAAAATATACTTCTACCACTCCAAATATGTCTATATATTCCTAAAAATATTTGTCTTTTTAGATATTTTAACAAATGACTACACACGGAACAAAACAAAACGAGAGAATCTACACTCTAAAATATGTCTATATAAATCTGTATGTGGTAATCCATTTGAAAACTCTAGAAAGACTTATATTTAAGGACATAGGGAGTAATTAATTAGGGTGAGCTGATAATGTGAATTTAGTTGGCCTTTTAAAAAGGATTGAATAAATAAAAAAGTTATTTCCATTTTGTTAAGTTATTTCTAAATCCATCAAAATTTACACCCTCAATATTGTTTTTTTTAAACGAAGGCACAAGCTTCACCCTCAGTACCCATATAAGTCAGGGCTAGGCTAGTCGATAAGAAAAGAGCCATATAGTTAATACTTAATCTCTCCATCGTTATTGTACAACCATATACTCAGTCAATACATGCGAGAAAGAAGTAGGGTTTTACCTCCACCGTGAGGGCTTGAACCTAGGTAGATCTTCTCATGTTCCCTCTATGCTCTACTCGCCTAGCCATAATACCATAGCGAAGGATCTACCAAAAAATATTTCGACAGTGGCGCTCCAGGAACGAGACGTGCTAGGCGAGCTCGGAGATCAGATGAGTTATACAGTTCACGTCGGCGTCTTCGTGCTAGGGCAGATGTTTGCGTCCAACGTGATGTGCTACATCACTGATTTGGTGGGCCGTATCGGGCTCGCCAAACCCTTCGTTGTAGGCCGGATTGTCGACTTCGGCAATCAGGAGTCCATCGCGGCGAGCTCATCCTCCAGGGCATAGCTTCTAGTCATGGCTAGGAGGAGCTGACAACCTTCAGAGTCTAGAGGGAAAGTGTAGTCCTAGTGGTTGAATGCGAGGAGGAAGGAGACACATACAAAGTCTAGAGACCGGTACTATGTTTTCAGAAATGCTTTCTCCGTGCAAAACCAGATATTTGCAATATCAAAAGATCACATATGTGGAGTTTATGGCATCCCGAAAAGTGTAGCACTTTTTTTCAGGCCTGCCCCATAACGGTAGAAAGCAAAGTCCCCCTGTCTGATGTAATCAACAACAGGGATGCGGCTGGCCTAACCGCTAAGTGGGCCTTGGAATTGCTGCCTTTCGAGATCAAACTTCTAGATATACTCAAAACCTAGAATTTTATCTCTCTGCATTTGCCATGGCTAATTTACGATAACAACATTTTATAGTTTGCCAAGTGACCCTCTCTTTTTTTTGCGAGAGAAATTTCCAATCTATTCATCAATCATGGCAGTATAGAGAACACAAGAGGTAATAAAAATTACAACTAGGTCTATGGACCACCTAGCGACGACTACAAGCACTGGAGCGAGTCGAAGGCGCGCCGCCGTCATCACCCCTCCATCACCGGAGCCGGGCAAACCTTGTTGTAGTAGACAGTCGGGAAATCGTCGTGCTAAGGCCCCAAAGGACCAACACACCGGAGCAGCAACCATCGCCGATGAAGAGAGTTGTAGATTGGAAAGATCAAACTTGGAACCACACGAACGAAGACAAACAAAAACTGGATCCAAAAAGATCCACCGAAGACCAGCACCGACCGAATTCCATGAGATCCGACGGAGACACACCTCCACACATCCTCCGACAACGCTATTCGCACCATCGGGATGGAGATAGGACGTGTGAGACATTATTGCTACGGAGGGACATCGTCGCCGCCAAACAGCCCCAACCAAGACGTTCAACCTAGCAAAAACAAGAACGGGGTCCCTCCCGCCGGCGGGGGGCCGAGATCCTCCGCACCTCCATAGGCCAAAGGCCATCGGAGGCGGGGCGGATCTGCGGCGGCGCCGACGGGAGGAGAAAGGAGACATTTCTTGTGGAGGAGGAAAGGGTTCTCTAGTCAAGCCGTTTGGATACGACAATGATCCACCTCGACTTTTAATTATAAGTGACCCTCTTTTTCTCAAAATATATACATTTACCATGTCACCAATGATTTTTATTTCCCCATTACCATGTCCTATATAGATTATTTTTTAAAAAGTTGCCATATCTATTTCGTGATCTGTTTTTCCTAATTTTGCCATCATGTGTCCTTCTCACATGGCAAAATTTACAATTTTTTTGTTTTCTACAATTGCCATGGCAATTTTTTTAAAGTAGCCCATGTGAACCTATTTGTCAAAATTTATACATTTGCCATGTCATCGATCGAATTTTTTTCCGCATTTGCCATGACTTATAAAGATTTTTTTAAGTTGCTATATCTTTATTGTTATTTTGTGTTTCCTAATTTTGCTATCATTTTAGAGAACATAAATTATAATGTTGGATTTTTTAAATAATTGTGTACTACTCAAATGGCAATTTTCATAAATTTTCCACATGGCAAAAATTATTTCCATAAATCATTGCAATTTGTTTTGTGTTCTTTTGTGTGTTTTGCTCAACGTATGAGTTCTATAGTTTTTATTACATATATAATGGAAAATTAATCATCACAATGATGACAACTATTATTTCATGGCAGTGTCCTTGTGCATGTTTTTTTGTATCTACTGGCAAATTATTTGTAAATAACATGGCGATTGATTTATTCATACCATGGAAATTGCAGATGTCATAGTAATAATTACTGCATATGTCATGTGTTTTTTTATAGGGCATAGTTTCAGATATATTTGTCTTGTCTATTCTCAAAATGAACTTCGGGAAGGGTGAGAGGGGGAGAGGGAGGGCAAGAGTTTTGGTGATGGCAATTTTTCCTTGAGATCGGGCCCTGGTGAAGAATAGATCAGACAAAAATAATTTTACATGGGCAAATCTCCCATTTTCCCAATGGAAATGGCTTTTTGTAGGGAGTAATCACCTCCATGCTACATTTTTCAGGGATGATTAAGGGTGTGTTCGGATACCCTATAAGTTCACAAAACTTCACAGATCCAGCTTCTCTTCGTAGCTTCTCACTCCATGCAGCGATTTCCTTCCGTTCAACAGCTAAATCAGCTTCTCCAACTGGCAGTGGTTGCTGAACTGTCTAGCACCATTTTGGGTCGGACAGCCCCAGACGACCGTCGCGGAGAGATGCGGTATCGATTCGTGGCGATACGTGGCCGGTGAGGTGTAACGCCCTCGATGCGGCTATATCTCCCACGTGTCGAAGCACGACTTAGAGGCATAACCGCATTGAAAGCAATGTCGCAAGTGAGATAATCTTCACACAACCCATGTAATACATAAGGGAAAGAGATACATAGTTGGCTTACAATCTCCACTTCACACAAATACAAGAATAAAGCATTACATCATCCAGATACAATCAAGGTCCGACTACGGAACCAAAATAAAAGAAGAACCCCAAATGCGACAAAGGTCCCCGATCGACCCCAACTGGGCTCCACTACTGACCAACTAGAACGAAACAACATAAAGGACAAGATCTTCATCGAGCTCCTCCTGAGCTTGGTTGCGTCATCTGCACGGACTCATCGGCACCTGCAAGCTGGTTTTGGAAGTATCTGTGAGTCACGGGGACTCAGCAATCTCACACCCTCGCGATCAAGACTATTTAAGCTTATGGGTAAGGTAAAGGTATGAGGTGGAGCTGCAGCAAGGGACTAGCATATATAGTGGCTAACATACACAAATGAGAGCGAGAAGAGAAGGCAAAAGCACGGTCGAAAATCTATGATCAAGGAGTGATCCTAAAACAACCTACGTCAAGCATAACTCCAACACCGTGTTCGCTTCCCGGACTCCGCCGGAAAGAGACCATCACGGTTACACACACAGTTGACTCATTTTAATTAAGTTAAGGTTCAAGTTATCTACAACCGGACATTAACAAATTCTCATCTGCCCATAACCGCGGGCACGGCTTTCGAAAGTTCAAATCCCTGCAGGGGTGTCCCAACTTAGCCCATGACAAGCTCTCACGGTCAACGAAGAAATAGACCTCCTCCCGAGACATTCCCATTAGACTCGGTATCCCAGTACAACAAGACACTTCGACAAGTTAAAACAAATCCAGCAACACCACCCAGATGTGCCGACAAATCCCGATAGGAGCTGCACATATCTCGTTCTCAGGGCACACCGGATGAGCAAGACGTCGGGTAGGCCAGCCCAGAGTTGCCCCTGGTAGCCCCGGACATCGCTCGGTTGGACCAACACTCAGAGGAGCACTGGCCCGGGGGGGTTAAAATAATGATGACCCTTGGGCGCGCGACCCCCAAGGGAAAAGAAAAAGCTAGGTGGCGAATGGTAAGACCAATGTTGGGCATTGCTGGAAAAGCTTTAATCAAGGCGAACTATCAAGGGGTTCCCATTATTACCCAACCGCGTAAGGAACGCAAAATCCGGGAACATAATACCGATATGACGGAAACTAGGGCGGTAAGAGTGGAACAAAACACCAGGCATAAGGTCGAGCCTTCCACCCTTTACCAAGTATATAGATGCATTAATTAAATAAGATATATAGTGATATCCCAACAAGTAAACATGTTCCAACAAGGAACAACAACTCCATGTTCCAACAAGGAACAAACTTCAATCTTCACCTGCAACTAGCAACGCTATAAGAGGGGCTGAGCAAAGCGTAGCATAGCCAAGCAACGGTTTGCTAGGACAAGGTGGGTTAGAGGCTTGGTTCAATAATATGGGAGGAATGATAAACAAGTGGTAGGCATCGCAGCATAGGCATAGCAAAAGAGCGAGCATCTAGCAAGCAAAGATAGAAGTGATTTCGAGGGTATGGTCATCTTGTCTGAAATCCCGCAAGGAAGAAGAACGAGTCCATGAAGAAGACAAACGGACGTAGACGAACGGGTCCTCACAAACGCGACGTTACCGGAACCAACCCGAAGAAGCAAACACCGAAAAGAAGCACACAACATGGTAAACAACCAACATATGAATATGGTATGATATGCGGGATGCGGTATGCGACGCGTATGCATGATTTGCATGGGAATGAAAGAACCTGGCCTCAACATGAAAATCTAAGTGTGCCACTGGAAATATGAGATGAAATCGCTTGAAAACGATATAAAGAACGCCGGGATCGGAGTTACGGTTTGGAAATGGCAAGCAATTCAAATATGACCACGTACTGCGATTTACAGCAAGTAGCCATCTAAATGCAACGAGATTAACATGCTACATCACTCAAACATGGCATAAAAATACATGGCAGGGATGCATTCAAGATGCTTAACAAAAGATGAAACTGAGCTACGGTCAATTCATCCCTTAACAGGTTCAAACAAGCATGGCAAAAATGCAAATGGTAAACAGATCTCAGACTTAGTGAAATTAACACTTGTCTGGAATTTCAGATCAGGTAACACACTTTGGAGCATGAAAACTAGATGCTACAGGAACTGAACATGGCAAAGTAAAGCATGGCATGGAGCTACTCAAAGAGCTTAACAAAAGTCCTTTAGTGACCTTGAGCCAAAAGGGACCAGAAAATACAATTGCAAGCATGTGAACATGGCAAAAACACAATCAGTTCTCAGACTTATTGAAAACTGGAGCATGCTGAAACAGATATCAAGTAGGCATGCTTACGAGTTCGATGCACTCACCACAGAGCAAGTCATGACAATCTAAGCATGCAACCATCAAGAATACACAAAATACAAGCTAGACATGGCAAGAACAATAACATGGCATACACGGATCAACTACAACATCCTCGGCAAAATCGCTAACAAGTAGACAATCTGCCCAGATTCACGAAATAGCAAAAGTAGAGCTCGATTGACTCAAGCTAGGGTGCTCCATAATTGCAAACAAAGACATGGATGGATAGAGCACTACAAGATTAACAAAACATACTTACTGATCATCCTCAAAAAAGGCACGGATCACTAGGAAACAACATGAACATATGGCATAATGAGATAAACAGATCAAGGACTTAGTGGAAATGCCAAGTTCCTGAAATCAGCATTACCAAGTGCCTCACTTTGCAAGCTTGTGCTAGTCACCACACACATCACAAAAATACATGGGTTGCACCTCTGGAAAAAAGGCAAAATCCTTAAAAAAACATATGTAGAGCTCATGGGCATATCATGCACACAATAATCATGGCAAAAATGACAAATATGTAAATGGAGCAGCAGATCTGACAAATAACTCAAGTAGCACTCTTATAACAGCATTTCGGGCATCAAGATGCACTCAAATGAAAATGATGCAATGAGATGAAATGATATGCTCTTTGAGACGAACATTTTGATATGCTATATACCCAAAATGGAGCTACGGATGCAAAGTTACGGCACGATGAACAAGGGCATATGGATCTGAGAATTTCGGTGACTTAGTGGAATTTATACCTCCGCGAAAGTCAACGCGGGACGGAGGGATCCGGGACATGGGGAAGGAGCTGTTTGGTTGGAGGGATGGGTGGATCTGATCCATCCCGACGAAATCTCGCCAGAGTTAGCCGGAGTTGCGCCGGAGACGGAGAAGGAGGCCGGAGACGAGGAGGAGGCCGGAGGAGGGCCGGATCCGGTGGCCGGAGAGGACGCCGGCGACGAGGAGGTTGCAGGCGGCCGTGGCGAGGCCGGGCGGCGCCGGAGTAGCGCGGTCGAGGCGGCGGATGGCCACGCCGGCGATGGCGCCCGAGGCGGCGAAGGGGCTCGCCCGCGAGCGGGAGGCGGCGCAGGCATGGGAGCCGGGCGGCGGTGGTTGCGGGCTCCTCTGCGGAAGGCGGTGGCGGCGGGCCGCGGCTCCGATGGCGGCTGGCGGCGGCGGCGAGCACGAAGGGGAGCGGTGGCGAGGCACCCCGGCGAGCAGGCGGCGCAAGTCCGGCGAGGAGGTGGCGGGTCCAAACGGGCGGGCGACGGCGGCGTGTGGGCTCGCGCGGGCCCGATCCGGGCTCCGCGGGCCGGCGACGCGAGGATGGCGGCGGAGGACAGGTGGCGCGACGCGATTCGCTGCGGCGGGCGGTTGGACGTGTCCGGCCGCCGGGCGGACATGTCCGGCGGCGCGGGGAGGAGTGGATCTAGGGTTCATCCACGAAATGATCCGAAATTTCGGGGACGGGTGCTCTTTTATAGGTAGAGGGGGCTAGGAGGGTCCAAATGAGGTGCGATTTTCGGCCACGCGATCGTGATCGAACGACCGAGATGATGGAGAGGGTTTAGGTGGGTTTTGGGTCAAATTGGAAGGGTGTTGGGCTGCAACACACACGAGGCCTTTTCGGTCCCTCGGTTAACCGTTGGAGCATCAAACGAAGTCCAAATGGTATGAAACTTGACAGGCGGTCTACCGGTGGTAAACCAAGGCCGCTTGGCAACTCTCGGTCCAATCCGGAAATATTTAATCTCCACACACGAAACAAAGGGTAGAAGTGACCACCGGAGGAGAACGGAGCGCCGGAATGCAAAACGGACAACGGGGAAAATGCTCGGATGCATGAGACGAACACATATGCAAAAGAAATGCACATGATGACATGATATGCAATGCATGACACGCAAGCAATGACAAGGCAACAACAGCGAATAACTGGACGACACCTGGCACTTCGGTCACGGGGCGTTACATGAGAGGATGAATCATTTTCACTCCAGATTCTCGTTCTGATGGTGTTGGGCTTTCCTCACTTCAGGGTTTTTGCACTTCGATCGACCACAACTTTCTGAAGCTAGCTTCATGGAGCTAGATCGTTTGACTTGGCTCCGCACGAGAAGTTTGCGAAGCGTGGAGTGGGAGGAATTCAAAACGGCCCCTAAATCTAGAGTTATTCACGTCCTCAAATATTACTATTAAAAAGAAATAGTTTGATAGATGTGATGTATGTCTAGTTTGTTTGTTTATTATAATTAATATTCTAAGAAGACATGTACTCCCTTTGTAAATTAATATAAAAACGTTTAGAACACTAAAATAATGATCTAAATGCTTTTATATTAGTTTACAAAAGGAGTATCTTCATACGAGACAACATGATATATTTGAGTGGCCTCATTCTTTTCACGAGTTACCATTTGAGTGGTAGGTTTTTCGTACAACCCATGATATAACACAGTGCGTTCATTTCTTCATTCAGGTGATAAACAGTACTTTCTTTATAAACTAATATAAAAGCGTTTTGATAGCTAAAATAATGATAAAAATGTTTTTATAATAGTTTACGGAGGGAGGGGGAGTAGTCGTGATGCTTAACAAGTGTAACGAACTAACGACTGTGTGCTGGCAATGCTTTGTCTCAACAAATCGAACGAATAAATCACTACGTTTCTCAGTTAGTCTGTTCCCAACAGCTGGTATCTGTCACTATCAGTAATCACCCTTATATACAAGATCTCAAATACACCTATGCTGGACTCGAAAATGGCGCGAACCACGGGTCCTCTCCATCTATCGTCATGAGATCCTGCAGGCCTTCCCACAGCTGGTCGCCGGCTCCGCCCGCACCCAGCTGCCACTCTCCCGGCGTCCTCTGGCCGGCGTCCGTGCTGCACGGCGACGGCGTGGCCAGAGTCTCGTTCTGCGGCGCCGCGCCAGCGTCACCATCGCCGCCATTGCCGCTCCCGTGCTCACGCAGGGGCCCGTCGGAGCACGGGAAGTTGAGCCTGGCGCGCGGGCCGCGGAACTCGAGCGCGGCGAGGTCGTACGCCCGCGCGGCCTCCTCGGCGGTGTCGAAGGTCCCGAGCCACTTGCGCACCGCGCGGCGCGGGTCGCGGATCTCCGCCGCCCACTTGCCCCACGGCCGCTGCCGCACGCCGCGGTAGACGTTCTTCTTCCTCCGCCGCTTCCTCTGCACCCCTCCCGCGGGCACGGCCGCCGCCGCCGCCTCCGGCTCGGCGGCCCCGAAGAAGTCGCACCCGAGGCAGCCGTCGATGCCGCACCGCCCGCACGCCACGGCCACGACGACCTCCGGCGGCGCCGTGGTGTACCCGGAGACGACGTGCCGCAGCGCGGCCACGATGATGCCGTGCTCCTGCTCGGAGGAGATCGTCCGGCCGTGGAGCCCCGTCGCTGCCGTGCCTCCGCGATGGTCGTGGAACTGGAACGTCGCGGCGCAGTCCTGGTTCGCAGTGGCCATGGCTATGACTGTGCCCTGGGCGCTTGGAGGGTGGCGTACGTGCTTGAAATTGGAGTGAGGCGGGAGGCGCTGGCGAGGGGGGGGCGGTTATATACCACCCTGGGAACATCGACAGCAACGCGGCGCGGATGTCGTTGACAGAGCGGCGCCAGGAGGATGGATATGCGTCGTTGATCTTCCCATTTTCTGCACAGGAGGAAAACGTGTGGACGCGGAGCCTCGCTGCCTCTCCTTCTCGATGGTCTTGGGCAGTGGATGGATGGACTGCGACGCGCGCGCTGACGTACGTGCGTGGCTACCTACGTTCGTTCGGCCGAGGAGGGAGGGGGCTGACTTCGTTGTGGGGTCGGACCGTCAGAGAGAGGCTGGACATGGAGACAAGTGTGTGATGGCTAGTATACTATAGTCAGACGGAAGAAAGTCAAAGGTCAACTCGCTCATCCGTAGCAGCTCCTGTTTTCTTTTAGCTTAAGCAAATCATTTTTATTGCCACGTTTACTAGTATTACTACCAGTGATGCATAGATGACGTCAGAAAAGCTTGGCAGTGGCTTATATTCTGCAAGATGGCTGTCGAAATTTCTTTTAGAAGATTCGAGAACATCAAATTTAGCTAATTTTTTAAAATAATACATTTTTTTAGTAATTTGCATAAATATTACGCCCAAAAAATTATTTTCAAAATAATACACCGTCGGCCAGCAGCTGGCCGACTGGTCCTAGTCAGCTAGCAGCAGGTTGACTGGGTCTTATCGGCCAACTGCGAGCCGACAGGTGGCTTCTCGGCCACGCGGAGGCCGACTATTGGCCAGGCCACGTCGGGCGCTGGCTGTCGGCGCGGGCTGGGTCACGGGCGACCCAGTCAGCCAGCTGCTGGCCGACAAGGAGGCGGCCCCGCAGCACACGTCTCTTTCTCCTCTCCTTCTTCTTTCCCTTTCTCCCACCGCAAGCTTCTCTCTATTCTTCCTTCCTCCTCTCTCTTACACGAACTAGCTCCAATTAATACACCAAAATGACCCTTTTTTCGCGGATTTGGCACCGTGAATGGGTTCTACATAGTTAGGGGAGCCAAAAGAGACCTCGATCTACTGATGGGGTAGCTTGTGGTGGTCGTGGTGAGCATTTTGTTGGAGCATATTTTCAGCGCATTGGTGAAGGTTGTGGCGGTGGTGGAGGTGGAGGTGGTGGTAGTGAAGCTGGGGCAGTGTGGTGGAGGTGAAGCTCCGCTAGTTTGGTGGAGTTTCCGGCTCCAGTTCCGGTGATTGAAGGCCGCCGTTCGTCGTTCGCACGCACGCTACAAGGGTATATTTCAACAAACATTTTTATTTTCAAAGTTGCGTGCAATTATTGTTATTTGCTCCGGTAGTAATGTAAATATATTTAGGTAGTCGTGGTGAGCATTTTATTTCCCGGTACCGGTGTGCAATTATTGTTATTTGCTCCGGTAGTAACGTAAATATATTTAGGTGGTCGTGGTGAGCATTTTATTTCCCGGTTCCGGTGTGCGATTATTGTTATTTGCTCCAGTAGTAAACATAAATATATTTAGGTGTGTCAGTAATTGGAGTTGCTCCGGTAGTAAACGTAAATATTTAGGTGTTCTTGGTGAGCATTTTAAGTTGGTGCTTAATACTTGTATTAGTTGCTCCGTTAATATTCTGTAATATATAGCTAGCTAATATATAGACATGTCTAATATTTCTTAGTGGGGGTATATTAAGTTGTTGCTTAATGCTTGTATTTCGTTGTTGAAAAAAATAGGTGAGCTGAGATGTCTGATGTAGTGAACTTCAGATTTTGCTATGGTCCTGGTACTGTCCAAACAACTGAGATGGGAGCAGATCTGAGTGAATTTACTCATATAGATGTGCCAATGAGCGCACCTCAAACATGGTCTGTCAGTCAGTTGAAAGAATGAATTGCGGATTCCCGTTCGCTCGTGGCGGGGGAGTAAGTCAAAATAGAAAAAACTCACATTGGGTTTAGGTCTTGATACTGAAACACACACCGTCGGTGTTCATGCATTATGGACACGGTCAAGTTCAATAATTTACTTTTATTTGAGGCCGATAGAGCGAGACTCCGAATGGGTGCGGTGGTTACAAGGTTGTGAACGAAGGGGATGCAATCCTGTTGCTTTAGTTCTTCCCGTCGTGAAGGAGGTCACTGCACATGAAGGCGAGGGTGGCTACGATCCTGGTCATAGCAGTGTAGGGAGGCAGTTATCTATGTCAAATGCTGGAGATGATGGTTACGAACAAGGACAGAGCAGTCAGGTAGAAGGAGGAAATGCTTATGGTTATGAACCAAGGCAGAGTAGTCGGGTAGAAGGAGGAAATGCCGATGGTGATTACAATGGCGAGGTGGACGCTGACGAGGTAGATGGGCACATGCAGGACCAGATGGAAGAAGAAGACACCGATGTTGAAAGGGGTCATGCCGATGATTCTGACGAGTCAGATGAAGAAGAAAATGCAGAGGAGGTCCTGAATCCTGCATCATGGAATCATGACTTCTCATCTGCAATGACCGTGAATGATGGACATGATTCAGCCTGGCAATATCACCAGAACAATATTGCGACGGGTGCTATGTATGCGAACAAGCAAGCCCTGAAAGATGCAATAATTAACTGGGCAATGTCCACGCAAAGGGTTTTCACAGCTCAGGTGTCCAGTCAGAAATTCCTGACAATGGTATGCAAGAACGCAGATTGTCCCGCCAGGGTGCACGGCTTTCTCCCTAAGTATGGCACAAGTAGGGTGATAAGTGACTTAGTTAATCACACTTGTCTTATTCCCTGCATCCCTCAGGATCATGCCAACCTTTCATCCACGCTTATTGCTCGGTTGTTTTACGATGAGATAGTGTAGGGCAAAGCTATGGAAGTGAAGGCAGTCCAGACAAAAGTCTTCGCCGGGTTCAATTACAAAATTTCTTATGGCAAGGCTTGGAGGGCTAAGCATGCGGCGCTTGAGAGGAGATTTGGTTCTTATTTTGATGCATATGACTATGTTGTCCAGCTCCTCCACACCCTGCAGCAGCGGAATCAGGCACCTATATCGATATCCAAGACATGTTCATGCCAGAGTTCCCAACTGTGAGGGTGCTACATTGTCTCTTCTTCTCTTTCGGTGTATGCATCAAAGCTTTCAGGCATTGCCGGCCGGTGATATGTGTTGACGGTACTTTTCTCACAGGCAAGTACAAGGGTCAGATCCTGACAGCCATAGGTCAAGACGGCCAAAATCAAGTCGTCCCACTCGCATTTGCTTTTGTGGAGAGTGAGAACATTGAAAGTTGGACATGGTTCTTCAGGCAGTTGAAAATATCAGTTATGAAGGAGAAGCCCAATGTGTGCATCCTTCATGACAGGCATGCAGGTATAGTCAGTGCGATAAGGACACTGACAAACCCAGGCCCTGAGGAACAACTTCGGGCTCTAGGCAGTACGCGGTAAGATATATTTTCTTTAAGTAATGTTGTCACATACTTTGACGTGCAAGAGACATACATTATTAATCGTCATGGAAATTTGCAGGCTACCTTGACACACGAACTCTACCAGGACGTGACCATCTTTGGACGATCACTGTCGTCTGGACCTCTTCTTCAGCACCGTCTAGTGCTACAGCCCTTCTTGGAACGAATTCAGAACAAGATACAGACTGTGTACGAGGCTATCACGTGCACCCGGAGAACCGACGTTGTTCAGCACCAGCAGCAGCAGCCGCGTCACTCCATGCACCGACATCAACCACGTCCACGTCTAGCACATCAGCCGACAACCAGGCCACCCCATCCTGACCAACCTAGCAGTTCAACGTGGCAGCAACCACATCAATATGGTCCCACGTCGAGCTTCGTGTTTTCTCCACAGCCACAGCAACACGGTCCCTCGTCGAGCTTCGTGTTTTTTCCACAGCCACAACATCACGGTCCCTCGTCGAGCTTCGCGTTTGAGCCAGAGCAGCCGTCACAACCAGCAGGTAAGTGTCTTCATTTTTATTGTTTTCAATATTAATTGAGGCGACCTCATTCTTCATGACTAAACGTTCCATCGTGCAGGAGCCTACGGATATCATGCGTCTATGTCAGCATCACATGATGCGTGGGGGAGTGATCAACATCCCGAGGAGAACATACATGCTCAAATGTCGCAGCACACCCAGTGGATGAACATGTATTCGACTCCTCCACCAGGCCCCACACAGGATACACAGCATGACCAGGGAGAGTCTGAAATTCCTCCTCGTAACATTAGGCCACCTAACATGTTGGGATGGTCGCCGCTTCCAAATCCGCCTCCCTGCCAGGCCAGACATCGTCACTGACGCTTTCATCTATCAGTAGAGACATGACCATCTACTTATGTACGAGACTTATGTATATTCTATGTATGAGACAAATGACTATGTACTTATGTATGAGACATATGCCTATTCTATTTTAGTACTTTGTTATCCGAACTACAACATCGTATTTAGATAGAACATAATGCTCGTACAACAAGACAGTATAAACAACTAGATAGAACTACATCTAAATTAATGGTACATACGACTAAACTTACAACATACATCATAAAAACTACATGAAGTCATCATCGTCATCCTCCGTCGATGCAGAACTCTTGCCCTTCGAGAATGCAGAACTCTTACCCTTGGACTATGCAGAACTCTTGCCCTTCGAGGATGTAGTACTCTTTGTTGGGGAACGTAGCAGAAAACAAAAATTTTCCTACGGTTTCACCAAGATCCATCTAGGAGTTCATCTAGCAACGAGTGATTAGATGCATCTACGTACCTTGTAGATCGCGAGCGGAGGCGTTCAAAGAACGGGGATGAGGGAGTCGTACTCGACGTGATTTGAATCACCGAAGATCCTAGCACCGAACGGACGACACCTCCGCGTTCAACACACGTACGGAACAGCCACATCTCCTCCTTCTTGATCCAGCAAGGGGGGGAGGAGAGGTTGAGGGAGATGGCTCCAGCAGCAGCACGACGGCGTGGTGGTGATGGAGCTGCAGTACTCCGGCAGGGCTTCGCCAAGCACTATGGAGGAGGAGGGGGTGTTGGAGAGGGAGAGGGAGGCACCAAAGGAAAAGGTAAGAAGTCCTTCATCTCCCCACTATATATATAGGAG
>NC_041388.1:401988132-402016662 GCF_002162155.2 Triticum dicoccoides | reverse complement strand
GGGGGGGGGGCGCCGGCCCTAGGAGATCCAATCTCCTAGGGGGGTGCGGCCAAGGGGGAGGAATCCCTCCTCCCCAAGGCACCTAGGAGGTGCCTTCCCCTCCTAGGACTCTTCCTCCCTTGAAACCCTAGGCGCATGGGCCTCTTGGGGCTGGTGCCCTTGGCCCATGTAGGCCAAGGCGCACCCCCTACAGCCCATGTGCCCCCCGGGACAGGTGGCCCCACCCGGTGGACCCCCGGGACCCTTTCGGTGGTCCCGGTACAATACCGGTGACCCCGAAACTTGTCCCGATGCCCGTAATAGCACTTCCTATATATAATTCTTTACCTCCGGACCATTCCGGAACTCCTCGTGACGTCCGGGATCTCATCCGGGACTCCGAACAACATACGGGTTACTGCATATACATATCCCTATAACCCTAGCATCACCGAACCTTAAGTGTGTAGACCCTACGGGTTCGGGAGACATGTAAACATGACCGAGATCGCTCTCCGGTCAATAACCAACAGCGGGATCTGGATACCCATGTTGGCTCCCACATGCTCCTCGATGATCTCATCGGATGAACCATGATGTCGAGGATTCAAACAACCCCGTATACAATTCCCTTTGTCAATCGGTATGTTACTTGCCCGAGATCCGATCGTCGGTATCCCAATACCTCGTTCAATCTCGTTACCGGCAAGTCACTTTACTCGTACCGTAATGCATGATCCCGTGACCAGACACTTGGTCACTTTGAGCTCATTATGATGATGCATTACCGAGTGGGCCCAGTGATACCTCTCCGTCATACGGAGTGACAAATCCCAGTCTTGATCCGTGTCAACCCAACAGACACTTTCGGAGATACCCGTAGTATACCTTTATAGTCACCCAGTTACGTTGTGACGTTTGGCACACCCAAAGCACTCCTACGGTATCCGGGAGTTACATGATCTCATGGTCTAAGGAAAGGATACTTGACATTGGAAAACTCTAGCAAACGAACTATACGATCTTGTGCTATGTTTAGGATTGGGTCTTGTCCATCACATCATTCTCCTAATGATGTGATCTCGTTATCAATGACATCCAATGTCCATAGTCAGGAAACCATGACTATCTGTTGATCAACGAGCTAGTCAACTAGAGGCTCACTAGGGACATGTTGGTGTCTATTATTCACACATGTATTACAATTTCCGGATAACACAATTATAGCATGAATAAAGACAATTATCATGAACAAGGAAATATAATAATAATGCTTTTATTATTGCCTCTAGGGCATATTTCCAACACTCTTGCCCTTGGACGATGCAAAACTCTTGCTCTTTGACGATGCAGAACCCGGAAGCGGAGGCATGAAGATATCATCTTCGTCCTCGCTCTTCTCAGTCCATAAAAATGGATGCTTTTCTGCAATCCTTCTGAAAGTTTCACTCTCCGGGTCCACTACCTTCTTCCACCTTGCATGCAACCTAAGAAGTTCTATACGTACCTCCTCATAGGTCCTTTCAGGCCACCCAGACATACGTAATTCGTGAGCCAACTCATTCATTATGGTGTCACTACCGGTGAGTTCGTCCCATGGAAGTATCCTATTATCCATCCTGAAATCGGTAGCTAGCCTCAGAAGAGTCCTGCTAATCTCAGGGTGAAAACTACGGTCAAAAGGATAATGGGACATCTCAACTACACTACACTGGAATGCTTATCCTCCTCTGTCTGAAGGGGGTTTTATAGGTAGGGATGAGAAAATGGCGGGAAAGAACGACTGCGGTATTGGCGGGAAACGATTGGCGGGAAACGATTGGCGGGAAACGGGTGGCGGGAAAGAGCTGGCGCGAACATATGGCGGGAAACGGGTGGCGGGAAAGAGTTGGCGCGAACATATGGTGGGAAAGAGTTGGCGCGAACATATGGCGGGAAAGAGTTGGCGCGAACATATGGCGGGAAAATATTACGGGCAAAGGATTGCACGAAATACGTCATAGTTTATAAAAAAATCCAGGGAGCGTTCGGGAAAAAAAATGGTAGCATGCACCGGTCGGCCCACAGTAGGCTAATTAGTCCCTGTCGGCCCGCAGCTGGCCAATTAGTCGCTGTCGGCCCACAGCAGACCAATTAGGCTCTATCGGCCCACTACTGGCCGACTGGACCTGAACTGGTGGCCGACAGGGCCGACTAGGTCCACTCGGCCGGCTGCAGGCCGACGGTGTATTATTTTCGAAAATTATTTTTTGAGCGTAATATTTGTGCAAATTATTAAAAAAATGTATTATTAAAAAAAATAGCTCAAATTTAGACATCCATAGATTCTTTCCTGTTGCTAGGTGCAGGCCAGCCTTTTCATCACGTAATGCTGAAAACCCATGGCCATTTTTTTTCCATTCTTTCTTTCTGATGATGATATGACCTCTGCGGCCTAGTTTGGCAGTATTCACAAACCTTGGTATTGCAGTGCGTGGGCAACAGATACTACAGTTTCTAAAAACTGCATTTTTCTCAGTTTTCCGTAAACTACAGATATGTTTGGCTGGTGCTGTTTTATCGTAGTTTTGACTGATCCTCTCCATGGTTTCATGAGGTTTTGACCGTAGAAAGTCGTGGGAGCAATCAATCATGCTACACACGCACATGGAATTGTGTTGGGGCCTTTTCGGTTCAAAGGATTTTAACGGAGATTGACAGAGATTGTGGGGGATTAAATCCCCTACAAGCCAAATTCCCCTCCAATTCTCTCCAAACCCCTTGGGAGGAGGTTGAACCGAACAAGGCCTTGATAGGCTCAATCAATTAAGCAGGGTAGTGCATACCTTTTTCGTGAGCTTCATTTGTCCATGGTAACAGAGAAGATGGATGAATTCCACATGAGGACGGGTGGAAGACGGACTCATGAGAAAAAAATTGCAGGGGAGAGCAAAGTAACACTCGCGTTTTTCTGTTTACGAAAAAGAGGTCCCAGCCTATTTTTCCAATACAGCAAAAAAACCATGGTTTCAAGAAAACTATAGTTTCTAAAACTGCTGTACCTGTTCATGCCAAACACATCAAAGTATTTAAAACAGTGGCTTTATTGAAAACCATGGTATTTCTTGTAAAACTGCAAAAATACTTTGTTGCCAAACGCAGCCTACATGTTTACAACTTGTACTCTCTCTAAGGTCCTTTTTACTCTGTGTAGTATTAGATTTGCGTAAAGTCAAAGTTTGCAAAGTTTGACCAAATCTGTATTAAAAGAGTATCAACATCTGCAATACCAAATATGTTAGGATCCAGCTAGTTGATTCACTCAATTACCATGATCTAGCTGTTTGGAAGAGGAGCTCTACGGGGAGAGGAAGAAGGAACCACACGCCTCGCCAAGCCTACGCCGAAGCCCACCCGGCCAAGCCACCTCTACACGATGCCCTCTCCACCTATTTGTACTTGTTGTCCCTTGTCCTTCCAAGCATGCCTGGCCCAAGCGTGATGGCCCGTCGTCTGTACATTAGGCAGAGTCGCTGACGAAATATATATACTATTAAACTACAATTAATAATGAACCAAACAATATTGATTTGGCATTCTGAATGTCGATACTTTTCTCCATTGGTTCCCGGTTTGGATTTGGTAGAGAAGCAAGGGTGACTCAGCAAGCAAGAATCACCCATCAAGGCGCGATTTGGAGTTATTCATACGGTTTCTAGCTGGTCAGAGGTACATGACATTATTCTGGGAAATGATTCCAGCTAATTGTTGCTGGGTGTCCTTATCACTCTTTTTTCCTCTGCCAACAAGGCTGACACCAAATCATGCACATGACACATGAAATCTCTGTTGTGGCCATTTTATTTTCAAAATGGAGGCAAAATATTTGTCTCATTGGTTAATTAAGAAGAAGATACTAGTCCAGTTAATTTACAGTAAATCAGGTAAAACCAATACAAACTGACTGTAAGAGGATTACTCACAAAACATGAAACCCCACGACCTCACAAGCAGCCTACCAAACGCTCCAGACACAACAGCTCTAACCCCCAACACTTGTATAACACAACGGAACCCCGGTCAAGTACACCTCAACAAAAGGCAATAGGCAACACCAAAACCACGGTAATGACCAAAACCATGAGGACGAGACATGAACCCGAAGATCATCATCAAGCATGAGTGGCTTCTCCTTTTGGATGCTGGTCGGAGGGCAATTGCCCACCTTATTGTTTCGCCCCCTGATTGTCGTTCCCAGCAGGAGGCAAGCAACCACCCTTCCCAATCCAGGGCTAGGAACCTCCAAGTTGTTTAGCACATCGCAAAGTTCTTTTGCGAAGAGAGAATCAACATTATTTGCTGATGGGGTGGAGTTTGAGCGAAAGGCACAAAGGCCCAGGCGTGTTCGCCTGCACCTGCTCCCATGACAATGGCGAATCCTAAACCACACATTAGGTCGCCTGCAAGTGCACATTTGTATGCCCCACTGTAGGATGAAAATAGAGCGGAAACGGGCGAAATTGGGTGCATAAACCCCCAAAATAAAAAGGAAACAAATATTATCGAAAATGAAAACAAAGCGAATACCGAACGGTCATGAAGACAAAAGCGAGTGTACACCGTGACTAAAAGACCCCATGAAGCATAGAAAAAACACAAGAAAACCAACAATTTTTTAAACTTTGGCAACATAAAAACTTGAAGGCATCAAGCAACCAAAAGCACTTGCATGGTAGTGCAACTCAAACCACAATAGTGCTTCAGTGACACATTCACGTTTAGGGGCGTAGATAGGCCCCAGGCCACCCTGGCCTTTGGCCCGGGGCGTGAGCCTAAAACCTAGGCTTGTTTATTCCTACAGTCGTGTACTATAGTATACTATAGCCACAGTGCCCTGAAATTGGCCCGGGGCGTGCCGATATTCTAGCTGCGCTACTGCTGACGGTAGTAGTAGTAGGGTCAAACATGGGCGATTCTTCTCATTGTGTGTTCGTTGGGCTATAAAATAGCTATATGCGAATATTCATATCTGAGCTCAGGCTCATCCGCGTCCGGTGAAGAGAAAATTCACAAAAACTACTAAAAAGATATCAGATTTTTTTATGGAAGATAATTTGGTGCATGAGGTTCATGTCAAATTTCAGATCATTTGAACATATGAGCAACTCTCAGCAAAAAAAGACAAATTGAATCAGAACAATACATGAACAGTGAACTTTTTCACATACCTCAATTTTTTCTTTTCCGTCGAGAGCTACTCAGATGTCCAAATGATCTGAAATTTGAAGCGCAGCTCACACACCAAATATCTTCCATGCAAAAAAAAAATTCAGAATAATTTGATTTTTCTAGTATTTGTTTTGTATTTTCTATTCATCGCGGGTGCAGCTGAGCCTGGGCACCGAATCGGCTTGTCCAGCCATATGCCCATATTTTAAGTGGAAAGTTCTGTTTCCATGCTTGTTTGTTGGAAAACGCCGTTTCATTTCCACGTAAAAAAATCCTCTTCCATTTCTGTTCTTTTTCATTTTCCCTCTCCGTTTCTGTTACCCACCAGAAAAGCTGAAAGTTTCATCGCCATTTTCATTCCTACTCCAGTAGTAGAGGCAAACCAAGGCTACACTAGCTTCTGAAGCGGCATGATCTACAACATGGGAGCCAAGACCGCAACGATAGCCCCGCCCTCAGCCGTAGACACTAAAAGCCACATTGATTACCCCGTGTCTTGAAATGGTTTTGTTTGTATGATCATTGTGTCATGGATTACACTTGATTTGCCTTTCCATTTGGGATCACTTCTTATAATTGCGAGAGTGGTTCCTGTACTGTACTGGTATTGCTACAGAACAGAGTGGTATACTCTATACTGTCCCCAGGTGTTTCCATTTGGGATCATTTCTTATATCCAGTGACTGATCATAGTTAAGATGATTGGAGGCAGAATTTCCAAGATGTAAAATAAAATCACGCAGAGGATGATAAACAAAAAATAACATAGTTGCTTTATTATTTTTATTGATTACTCGGTCGAATTAAGAGGACGGATACTCTGCTAGACATGGCAGAGGATGATAAATAAAAATCACGCAGAGAATTTTTATTGCGCACGGATGCTACTGGCTAGTTCGCTAGCACAGTGAGATAGAGAAAACAGTAGGGTAATGGTGGATTATGGCTTTGCGGCGGCGTCCATGGCGAGGATGGTGGAGAGGTTGAGCGGGTGCATGTAGTCCGGGGAGCCGGCCATGAACTGGCTGACGATGATGCGGTTAGCCCTCTCGGTGGGGTGGAAGTTGTCCCAGAAGGCGAAGAGGGAGCGGTCGGGGCAGACGCTGGACATGGCGGTGCACAGCCCCACGCCGTTGTACGGGCCCTGGCCGCAGCACGCCACCTTGGACGTGACGAAGCCGTACGCCGCCGGGGCGGAGATGAAGTCCATGTGCATCCGGTAGGCGTTGACGGCGACGAACACGTCGGCGCCGAACTGCGCGTTGAGGTCCTTGGTCATCTGCACCAGCTGCGGGTTGT
Source organism: Triticum dicoccoides (assembly GCF_002162155.2). NCBI lineage: Eukaryota > Viridiplantae > Streptophyta > Magnoliopsida > Poales > Poaceae > Triticum > Triticum dicoccoides. The sequence continues at coordinate 402,010,176 of NC_041388.1, read as the reverse complement.
AGAGCGCGGCGGCGCGCTGCAGCTCCAGGTCGCACTCGCCGTTGGCGCTCCGCGTGGCGAGCTCCGCCGGCGCGCAGCCGATCGGGCCGGAGCCGGTGACGAGGACGCGGCGGGCGCCCAGGCCGTGGAGCTGCTGGAGGATGGTCTTGTACTCGGCGATGAGGTAGCGCACGTAGTCCGGGAGCGCGAACTGGCGGGACCTGGCGGAGAAGGGCAGCAGGTAGTAGTTGTTGACGAAGTCGTTGCCGCCGAGCGTGATGAGCACCAGCGCGCTCCGCACCAGCCGCTGCGTTGCCGGCTCGCCGATCAGCCGCCGCACCCTGCTCTGGTACTGCTCGAAGTAGCGCAGCTGCTTCTGGATACGGATGATGTTCACCTGCAACGCGTTCGTTCGTTGCTTGTGTTTGCAATTTGAGGCAGGTGCTACAAGAGGAGAGGTACGAAGTAGCTGACTGAGCTTACAAACTGGATGCCGGTGTCGTTGAGGATGCCGACGCCGGCGGACGCGAAGTTGGCGCCGCCGAGCAGCTTGTGGCCGTCGAGGTGGGGGCTGAGGTAGGGCAGCACGGGCTCGGCCCCGAGGTGCTCGCTGATGATGTCAGGGACGTTGAGGCCGTTGGAGAAGCGGCCCGTGGCGCGGTGGGTCGGGTAGTCGAGGCCGTAGGGCGGCGAGTCGGCCCGCGCCGTGGTGGCCAGGTAGTTGTTGTTGCCGCTGTCCACCAGGGAGTCGCCGAACACGAAGAAGGGGCGAGGAGCGCTCGCCGTTGCTGCTGCTGCCGCCGCCGCCGCTACCATGGCTGCTGCCATCACGAGGAGGAGGCCAAACGCACCCATGTCCTTGTGTAGCTTGGCTTGATCGCTGCTAGCTAGTAGCTGCTCGATCGACTGCGCCTTGCACTGCATGGTATGTCCATGGGTAGCTGTATTTATAGCCTGTGCAGTGCACAGCATGCGTCGCTGCCGATGGAATGCGTTGGCCATCTTGAGTAGTTTTCATGGCAACTTTTTGAGGACCCTCGAGAGGGATGCTGTATCTTTCGGTTTACCATAGTACAATCCACGAGAAGGCTATATATCCGAGATGGGATCGTGCAGCATGCAGGGTTGCTTCTGATTCTGATGTGAGCTAACGAAAACTTATGCTGACAGTGACCTTAAGATTCCATTGAGGCGACAATGACCTTTGTTCGGAACTCGCTGGTATCACTCTCAGCACAGTATCCACTGACACACGACACCAATTATTACCATTTGCTCCATTTCCACCGACACCAGTAACCTGACAGTAAAAGAGTAAGGAAAGGCAGATGTACGTACATGCCATACGTGTTGCTACCTATACACTTTTGTGCATGTTGAATTGTGGTCGAAAGGCTAGGTGTAATTGCAGGCCTATCTCAATACAGGAGAAGCTGTCCTTGCGTAACAAACCGGCACCGCGTTTTTCAGGCCATTTAATCGGATTCCACGGTTCCCCTTCTTCCTCGCTTCATGTCTGCCCGCCTGCCCAGCCCGGCATACCATAGATAGATGGAAGCCCCGACTCAAACAAATCGGTGAATAAACTGCATGCACACATGCCGCCGCCCGAACGCCGACTCGAACAAATCGGTGAATCATCCATGGAAGAGCTGTTTTCCATCCGGTTATTGTTAAGTGCTGTCGTGTTACTGTATTTCAGTGCAGAAAGCAAATCAGAATATGCATCGACACATTGACAGTATAGGAACTCAGATTTGCGAGAGAGAGAGAGTTTGTGACACGGGGGCAAGCATGCATCCAACTGAGTTTAACTACTATATGTATGATCATGCAGCTTCCATACAACTTTTGGCTCTCCACGCACCCACCTCTTTTTCTTTTGACTTGTAAATTTAAATCTATTATATTTTCCGAGTGAAAGATAAATTTATATTTCATTTGCATATTAGTGTTCCTTGTGGCGAGGGCTTTGAAACAAACTCACTTTTGAATACTTTTGACAAGTTTTAAAAACTTCAGAAAATTTCATCTATGAAAACTTAATATAACAATACTTGAGGCAGTGTGCAACACCGGATGTGTGGATTGTTTAAATTTGTTAACAATACTTGATGAGATGCAAAATATATACAACTCGATATATCTTGACTGTAATTTGTTAATGCGATTTACAGGTTCCCATGCCAACCAAAGTAGAAAACATGGAATTCAGTGATGATGAGGAGCAGAACAGTGGTGATAAAATCTACTGCAGTGGTCCGTCTGATTCTGAATATGAAGCTGAAGTTAATGACTACAACAGATGCATTGGGGCAAGAAGGGGTAAAGTTATATATGGATAACATTGAATTCATATATGCAACAATGTATTACTCTCCAAAATTTATTTTTCTTTCTTGTAGGTCTTTATATTCAGGGGGAAGTACCGTTCGAAAGGTACATCTTTTACGTCGACTGTGTGGGTGTATCACCTAGGAGCTGGAATTTTCTCGAGAAGCAAGTCAGCAAGAACAAACCTGACATACCTTTCTCTGTCTGCGAGATCACTAAGTCTGCGGTCAAGCATATGGTAAGAATTTTAACTTTCTTTTCATATCTCATTTCACCAATCAACGTGACATAAACTTGTGATCTATGATTTCTTGTGCTTTCAGTATTTCTAAGACTTGTAATTTCCCCAAGTGTTATCTGCATAAGAAAAGACTTGTGTGCGTCATAAACGAGTCCACAGAGGCTCTCATCAAGTCGGGTTATTGATTGACACGCATGACGAGCGTGCGGCCTTCACTACAAACTAGGCACATGTTATGAGGGACACCTAGTAGCTATGTTGCATCTTCTCTCCTAGCCGAGTGAAAATTAATGGCTATTACATATTTATACAAAACAATTCTACTTGTTCATGGATCATTACACCACTAAATGTAGTATATAATTTTTATTCTTGCTACCTGTAACACACAATATTAAGAAATCTTACCATATTGTACTTCACACCATTAACCGCTAGTAATATTAATAGTGTTAAGATTCAAATGTTAAATATTAGAAATACGCTAGTCCTAAAGTAGAACCTTATTTTTGATGGAAACTATGTGCTCATATTTTCAACATTTCATTAAACTAGATTTTATCCAAATCGAACTAAGCATAAAAACATGACAAAAGCATATCCATCTATGTAGATGTATATGTGTTGTGTCTATTTCATGGAAATATCTTGAGCTAACAAATATCCCAATGAAAGTTGTGTAGTACGCTTGCCCAATTTAGTTGCAATTAGCTGGGAATTCTAGAGTGTATGAGGCGTTCAAGTAGTTTTTCCTTGAATTATCCTCTTTGTTCTTTGTTTTGTTCGTCATCAAATATCCGCTCTTTCTTTCAAGGATTATAATGGGTAAGCGGGCGTGTGTACTCCTTCCATGGTAACGGAACGTTCCAAGCCATTTACTTTTCAACTGAAAATGGCTTTAGCTTAATACAAGACCAGATAATGCATATTCCATTAGCCATATAAAAGTAAGTTGACCAAACACCAACATATGATTTTTAACAAACTAATACATTTGTGTGAACAATAGGGGTTCTAGCTTATTTCATGAAGTTAAATGAGAAGGCACTAGAGAATTGCTTCTATCGGCCATGTCTGTTCAGGCTTTTCGGTAATTTAACACCCTTCAAGGTATCCTATAACTGGCATAGTGAGAAACAATTCTACTGATAGATGTGCACACTCCTGAAAATTTCCAAACTACTCATCTTTGAAAATGCGCAAGGCCTTTAGGCCAAAAAAGGAAGCACACTTCATGTCTAAATGGCTCTAGAAAAATGCATGTCAACTGAAGCATAAGATCCTATTCTGGTTATCGCTCCATGAGAAAATAAATACCATGGATCAGGTGGATAGAAAATCCTTCCATCTTTCAAATTAGAACCGTGTCTTGTGTACCTCATACTTTGAAGAAACTCGCATTGATCTGTTCAGGGGCTGCTCTTTGCCCAAGCTTGTTGTCACTCCAGTAATAAGGGGCCTATATATCATTCATTAATGAATGCATTTTCTCAAGCCAGGAATTATCAAGGAATATTTCCATGGACATATTTATCATGGGATGAGAACGGCAAGATATTGAAGAAAGGAACTCCTATCATTGCCTCCCGAAAAAGAAACACAAAAGGGAACCTCCACCTTGTAAGACATGATGCCAAACAAAAGACATCAGAGAGCCTTGATTCTCAGTTAGATAGTTCTCCTTAGTTTATTTTCCATATCTCTTTTTGCACTGTCCTTTTTTATTTGGCTTTTATTACATATTCATGAATTAAAAAAATTACACAGTAGGGCTACTATTCTAGCGAGGGCACGCATACGCGTACATATTTCAAAGTTAAAATTATATTATGCTAGAGACCAATGGAGTACCCCGAAATGTTAGGCCAAGTTCATAACCGTAAATTTAGAATCATATATGAGGAAAAATCCCAGTATTGTGTACTTCTGTTTGATGCAATTTGCCAAAATTTACATTCTCCATCAAATGCACACAACTAATACATGTGTGCGTCATGGTATGATCTCCATGCACGTGTTAATTGTAGGCGTTGGTATATACGTTTTTTACCCGAAATTATATGAATCTCTTCCCGCATTATATTTTTATATATTTTCTCATAAAGCCAAATCCATGTATAGCAAAAAGGAAGAAGAAATAAGCAAATGAAAGCGAACTGACCAACAAAGGCCTAAAGGCTAGAGCTGCAGAAAGTTACATCAACAATTACAATAGAGGATAAAACGAGCAAGTAAATTGCTTATCTGAAATTAGGCACCTAGTCTGCTAGGGATCTATAGGACTTCCGTTCGGCCTGTAACACCAGCCATTGCAACTCTTCCTTGAAGTGTCTTCTGCAAGCATAAAGACTTGGTGCAGTTGCCGTACAGATGAAAGCATTCCTAGTATTCCAAGTACCCATGCAATCGGAATGGTGATGTACATAGCAAATGGCAGAGTCAATAAATTTCTGAGGTTGCCAACTTGATCTTGTATCCCAACTAACAAAACTGACCAAGTGGGGCAGATGTTCCTCTAGTAAATTTTAGTAAATATAGCGGCGGATCTAGGATTTGAAGTTACCTGGGACGGACCTTTTTAAGGAAAAAAAAACAAGGACACGACGCAATCAAATAAGATAATCGAGAAGATTAATGGATGAAGTAGTTGCATTCAGGCAATACAATCAACACAGTTAATTGCTCAAATTAGTTTCATTCTCAGAGAACTAGGCAAGAAAACTATATATGCAATAGAAAAATCATATAAAGTCTAACTGGACACACGCTGGTTGAATCTTCCATTCTTTATCACAAACTGACGGTCTGGACTGATTACTCTGAGAAAAGAATCAAGCCGCTTCTTCTTCTTAAGTTCCCAAAACATCAAATTTCGTAATTAATCTTCAATAATCAACTTTCAAGAACTAGACCAGTGTGATAAGAAATTAAAGAATGGTATGACAAAAGAGGAGAAGATTAGGGGATAGCGAACGAACCTGCTGCATGTGTTGGCCGCTCGCTGGATGTTTCTATTGGGGCGATGTATCCGGTACACTCGCACTTGTGGTGCTACCGGTGCACCAGATGTCATAGAATATTTTAAAAAATCTGGGGAAAAAATCTTGCATGTTAACCCAGAATCAATGTATGATGTCACAACATTTCGTATAAAAATTTGAAATATTTTTTGAGATGCAAAAAAGATAAATTTGACATCAGTGTGATAATGGGCCAAATCTAAAGCCCAAGTTATGTTATGTACTACTCAGTGTTGAATTTGTCATTTTTGTTTTTCGAGTTATGTTTCGAATTTTGACTTGAAATTTTATGATAACCTACATTAATGTTGTGTGAGTGTGCTAAACTTTTTTTTCAATATTTTTGAACATTTGAAAAGTACCATATAAGTTTGGTGCACCGGTAGCACCACAAGCTCTGGTGCACCGGATATTTTCCCGCACGTGATGGAGCCAATGGCATTGTTGTCCGTGCGGACGGCACGAGCGGTTGGACTTGGAGCTGGGGAGCGCCACAGCAAGGCGGCGCGAGTGTAATCGCTTGATGCTAGGTATTTTGAGACATTGCTTGATGCTAGGTATTTGATCGATTGAAAATTAGAGGGAATTGGATACGGCTGTGTATAGAGATAAAATAAGGGGCTTCTGTTTAATTGGGCTTTACTTCTGACCTCATAGGCCCATCTCACAAGAAACAAACGAATCATTTTCTTTTCTTCTCGTCTTCCTTCCTGCTCGACTTCAGTACCTCACCTCCAACCAAAACGTACAGGAAAGCATCTCTGCCGGCTACTGGCCAAAGCAGTAGGGGTACCCTAGGTTCTAAAACTTTACCCGGGGCGGTCGCCCCTACACGACCCTACGCTGGATCTGCCCTTGTAAATGGACAGTGGAAGAAGAGAGGATCCCTTGACTTCAAAACAAATTGGTCATACATGACACAAGCGTAATCTAAATTAAGAAAATCTTCCTCTGTAGAAGCTGCCTGGTGTTCAATCGATCATTCAGAAGGAGCCAAAAAATATTTTGTGCTTGAGTTGATCACAAGTTTTAAGCCAGGAAATAGCAAAAGTTGGTATGGAATCCCCAATCAGGAGTTTATATGCTTGGTCCACCTTGAGATGCTAAGTGTTTGTTGGGAATTGCCAAGAATTAGGGTCATCACCAAGGGCTATGCTATCTTACAGAATTTCCAATTGTTGAAATTGTGAAAATGCCTCTACTGACAAAGGTAGGTGGGAAAGTGACACAACATCTTCAAGTGGAGGAGCTTGATGCATAGACAAATGTAGGCTCTTTGCAAAAGAAAAAAAGGTGTGACCAGACAAATTGTAAACTTTGTCTCTGCCAGGGGTCCGTCCAGAAGGACACGGCCCTGCCATTTCCAAGCAAACATGGAGCATGAGTTTTGTAAGTTCCCAATTGCTTCAAGCAGTCTTTCCACCAAAAGGAAAAGTTGGCAAATTGTTCAGGAGGTAGCCCTGATTGGTAATAAAACTCCCATACTAATTTAACCCACGGAATATTTTGGCAATTGAGGAATTTATGTACCATTTTTAATAGCAAAGTATCATTCTGAGCTTCAAATTTTAGAATGCAAACCCCTCCTTGATAGTTAGGTTTACAAATGCGGCCCCAAGTTGCCAAGGGAGGGTTTTTCTTTTCCAAGTCTTTACCCCTCCAAAAGTAGTGCCTCGTGTATTTATCACACTCAAGAATGGTCCCGTTATATAGCTTAATACAACTGATTAGAAATGTTGGCAAAGAAGATAGCACAAAGATGTGAGGAATCTAGGATTAAAATTAATCCACAAGCATCTTCTTCTAGTACGACTAGCTCAACCGGCACAAAGATGTGTCATTTGGTTAGCCTCTCGCCTTACGTTAGAGCATCTCCAGCCGTTCGCCCCCCGGAGGGCTAGAAAATGCACCGCTTGGGGGTGAACCAGCGATATTTTCGCCATGGGGGCGATCGGGTTCCCAGCCACCGCCCCCAGACGCCCTCTTTTAAACGTTTTGTAAAAGATATTCGGTCAAAATTTGGCAGACAGGACATAGATTCGGCATAGATTCGGCAAACACACCATAAATTCGGCAAACACGTCATAGATTAGGCATCCCATGGTTTTTTACATAGAAAACATAAAATTTACTAAAAAGACAAAAGGGCCACGCCTACAGGCCGAAGAACTCACTGAACGTGGCGTAGTCGCTGTCGCCGTCGTCGTCGTCGCCCTTCTCCTTCTTCACGCGGTCGTCCCTGCTGGACCCCTGCCCGGGGTCGCCTTGACGGACTGGTTTGGCCGGCGGCGGCGCATCGTCGTCGTTGTCCTCAAGCACCATGATGCCGCCCTCGTCGCACCCACGACGGTGCGCGGCGATCTCCTCCAAGGCGCGACGATGGCGCTCCATCTCCAACCGGGCCCAATTTTCCTGTGCCCACTTCATGGCCGCCTCGTCGTCGAGCACATCATTGTGCTCTCTCTTCACGGCGGCGAGCCCCGGCTCTGTCTTCGGCTTGACGAGGTGGGGAGGAGCCGAGGAGGAGGCACGGCCGCCCTCGTTGATGACGAGGGCAGCACTGCAGGTGCGCTGGTCGAGCGGCGTTTCCACGGGCTCGGGCTTGACGCTGACAACCGCCGGCGACCCGGAGGAGTGGGAGGAGGATCGGGAGGGGGAGGAGGAAGACCCGCCTAGCATTCGCCACGGCAGCCACGGGCCGACACTCTGACAGGGGCCGAGGCCGCCGGGTACTGTAGCGGCAGATCATTGTCGTTCTCGAGGTACTCGAGGACGGCGTGCAGCGTGCGGCCAGGGACGCCCCACCACAAGCGGCGGCCGTCGCTGTTGTTGCGCCCCCTGACCACCGGCGTGTTGTTGACGAAGGCGAGCTGCTCCGTCTGCCGGCGTTCGAAGTACGCCGCCCACGCCTCGTGGTTGCCGGTGTCGTACTCCGGGAGGGCGCGCTCCTCCTCCGTCAGGGAGGTCCGCACACACTCGATTTCAGCATGGAAGTATCCGGGGTGTTTGACGTCGGGCAGAGGGGGGACTGGGACGCCCCCTGGCGCCGAGCCTTCACCGCCCCGGCGTGTGCATGTCGGGGGCGTCGGGTAGTTCGCCTCATGGAGGAGGTGAGCTTCCCACTCATGGAGAGAGCGGCGGCCGAAGCCGTTGGCCGCCGCCGCATCACCGGGGAACCGTTCATCCATCGGGGTGTGCGTGCACGCGGTGGCTAGATGGGGAGAGAGGGCGTCGGCGGCGAGAGAAGGGGGGCTGCAGGCGGGTGATTTCACCGGTGAGGGAGGGGACGACTTTTATAGCGGCCGGGGGCGGCAACGCATGTGTACGTGTGACGGGAGGGGGCGCGTCACCGCATGGTGCCACACGTAAGGAATCAATGGAAGGCTGACTGGCGGCAGCCTTGGCATTGATTCCCCATGAGAAACCGAGACGACGAGGACGACGAGGCTCAGGGGTCACTGACTCGGCGGGCCCGCCGTTCTTTCGCGCCAGTTTCGGGCCTAACAGGCGAAAAATGGGTTTTTGAAAGTGCGACCGGACCTTTTTTGGGCCGGTGCCAAAAAAAAGGCCTGGGGTCTGTTGGGGGCGCTGCTGAAGATGCTCTTAGCCACATCGAAGCTATGAAAACCTTTGGAGATACCTTCAATATCCATCAGAATAGAAGAAATTTCAGATCTCCCTTCATCCCTCTTTTTTAATAGGTCGACAACACCTTCAGCATCCGTTTCAATAATGACATTCTGAAGCGTGTCACATGCTAATCACACTCCATCCCGCACAACCAAGGCCTTAGTGGTCAGATTATTTGGCGCATGCTCAACGCACATGGCATGGGCTCGGACGAAGGCTCCATCATGTCCATGAACAGTAGCAGCAGTGTAGTCTGATTCACAAAATCATAATTTTTCGTTAGGTGTCTGACCAAATAGGATCGTCTACCTTTTTAAGTCAAGAAAAGAACGGAAAAAAGTAAAGCTTGCATCTACATTAACCTTCATCAAGTTTGGTAAAGGTGGTTCGCAGTGAGTCATTTAGTTTACAGCCACAACATCTTTCTCCTTTTCAGACCGGAGTTTGACTCCCGTTGAGGGCGGATTTTTTATGATCTCATCCGGATGGATTTCTTTTATAAAAATAGTGCCTATGGATTTCAATTTTTTCCCCCACGTATCTCCTCTTCCCAACGGAATACGCTTGATTATTTGTACGAGGAAGCAAGCCAAGTGCCCGTGTTTTTACACTCAGTTTACATCGAGCCACACGGCGACATGTACTTTCCCTGTAGTGCTAGCAATTCTAAGAGCGTCTCTAATAGGTGCACAGAAATTTCACATCCTAAAATAGTTTTAGCGTGCCACTGTAGCACATTTAGTGCGCTGGACCCAACATTACTTTAGTAGATGTTCAGAATCGCGCGCCCAAAAGAACACACAGTGTAAATTGTGAAGCGCGTGCAATTCGGCGCCTCAAATTTACAGCTTTTGATAGCGTTTCTCAGCGCGCGCATAACCCTTTTTTGCGCGCGCACTCTTTTATAGTTTCTGCTGAAGCTGTCCGGCGCACAAAAAACCTGGATTTTAGCGCGCGACCCAGTTTTTGGACGCCTGTTGGAGCTGCTCTAAGTGGACACATGATTAATAACGTACGAATATCAAAGGGCCACGCTACGCGTCGGCCAACTATCATTTGTACAGGTATCCAGCATCCAACACCGTTCTCATTATTGCAACAAGGGCAGTGTTACAGAAATACTTTACAACAAAGGTTCTGTTGCAGAAATCTTTCTCGACATAGTCGATGTTGCAGATTTTTTTTTCATCACTATTTTTGCAACATGGGTATTGCTGAGGAAACCAAATAGCAAGACAGACAATGTTGCAAAAATATTTGTTATTTTTGTTGTCTTCATTTTTTCGCTTTTTTGTCTTTATTTTTTCGCAACAGAAGTGTTGTTGCGGAAGATAGTTTTGCAACACACATGACGTTGGAGAAAGAGAGACGCCAAAGGTATGTGTACACGTGTCACATAGAGGAGGTGGCGGATGGCTCGCGTGCGATCCGTCGGGTGAAGGAAAGGGGATCGGCTGGAGATCAATCAACTGAAAACGAAATGGGTCAGTCGATTGAACCAGATTTGTTTCAGTCAATTTGCTCCTAGTGGGAATGGAGGGACAGAGCGCTGCATGAGTCAGTCTTGAGAGTCTATCCATGCATGATCTTTAGCCGGTCATTATCCGAACTGAACCAATCATTTGTTCACTTTCATGGGATACATGCATGCACACAACCGCACAATCACATAAACAATATTTAGTTCATTAAGATTGGTTGTAATGACGAGTATCATATACTAGTATCATGCATATGATACTACCTCCGTAATGCATAGTATCATAAGTTAGTATCTTAGTTTGCCTTATTAATTGCCATGCATAACACAAAATAGTATAATATTTAATATGATACAGTATCATGATATGATACCACACTCTCTCTTTCCTCATTTAATTGTGTGTCACATCATCCAAAAAATCTAGTTGGCATGCATGGTACCGCTTATGATACTACCATTATGATCAGCCTAAGCACCAGCCATTAGCATTTAATTAATCACATGGAAAACAAGCCGTCATAGCCATTATCCGAATGGCAACGCAATGTGTGTTGTGCAATCATTAGTGACTATATGTGTAATGAAAAAGGAAAAAAAATCAAAACTTGCATACAATTCACACTGAAATTGCACTTTTTGAAATATGCAAAGAATAAAGCATATAATAGTGCATTTTTTGCATTCTACTATAATTTACACATAGTGGAAATAAAAAAATGTATTTCCTTTAATAAGAAAGAAAATTAAGAACAGCTTGTGCACAGCTTTGCACCGAAATTGCACTTTATCGTAATATGCAAAAATAATCATATAATCATGAAATTTGGCACATATTATATAGTATTTGTTTGTATATAATTACACCCAGCCAAAAACCCACATAAAACAAAAAATAACCAATAAGGAAAGAAAATGAAAAACAAAAACACATGGAAATAGAAAACAGAAATAAAAAAATTGCGCATATTGTAGTGAGATTTTCGCAAAAAAAAATAGTAATGGGGTAGTGACATTGTTATTACCCTTACAAAAGAAAAGAAATGAAAACTAAAACAAAATAAAAATGAATTAAAAACTAAAATAAAATTAAAAATTTATGTTTTCTACGGAAGAATGAATTTTTGGCATTGATATTAACCTTTCAGGAAAAAACTAAAACAAAATCAAAATAATGAAGTTTTCTAAGAAAGAATGAAAGCCTTTAAGAAGAAAATGAAAAAGGAAAAAACTTTCAAAACTTGCACATAATTTGCACTGATATTACACTTTTTGAAATATGCAAAGAATAAGCAAAGTATAGTGCATTTTTTGCATTCTGCTATAATTCCCTCATAGTGTAACTGAAATAATGTATTTTTTAAGAAGAAAAACAACTAAAAAAACTTGCGCACAACTTTGCACCAAAATTACAATTTATCGTAATATGCAAAAATAATCATATAATCATGAAATTCTGGCACATATTATATATTATTTGTTTGTATATCATTACACTCGGCCAAAACCCCGCAAAAAAACCAATAAAGGAAAGAAAAAGGGAAAAGGAAAACCCCATAGAAACATAAAACATAAATAAAAAAGTGAAGCAAAAATACCCTTAAATAGGAAAGAAAATGATATAAAAAAATAATCAAAATAATGACCAAAATTGCATAGAAACTGCACATAAATTGCGCTTTGTTATAATATGCAAGAATAAACACATAATAGTGAATTTTTTCGCAAAAAGAAAATTTTCTAAAGAAAGAATGAATTTGCAGCATTGGCATTTGATCCATGGTGTCTCTACTTCTCCGGATCAAAATAATGAATTAGTGGTATAAGTATTACAGTTTAAGAAGAAAAAGAAGTAAAAAAAGACAATAATGACAAAATTTGCACACCATTTGAATAGAACTTGTGCTTTTAAAATGTGCAAGGATAAGCACAAATAGTGAAATTTCACAAAAAAAATCCTAGGTAGGAATGAATTAGAGGTATTGGTATTAACCTTAAAGAACAAAGAAAATAAAATAAAAACTTAAAGAAAATTAAAATATTGAAGTTTTCTAAGAAACAATGAATTAGTGTCATTGGTTTCCCGTTAAGATGAATGGACATGGAAATAATAAAACAAATAATGAAATATTTGGCAAACAATTTGCACAGAAGTTGCACATTTTTATAATATGCAGGAATAAGAATATAATAGTGTAATTTTCAGAAAAGGAAATTTCCCGATAAGAAATGCAGCATTGGTATTATCACCAAAGAATAAAGGAAATAAAATAATACTAAAAAACTGAAATACCAGAGTTTTCAAGAAAGAATGAATTAGTAGCCTACATATTACTCTTTAAGGAAAAATAAAATGAAATAAAAACTAGAACACAATCAAAATAATGAGGCATTCCACGGAAGAATGAATTATTAACATTGGTATTACCCTTTAAGAAGAAGAAATAAAATAAAATAGAAACTAAAACAAAAATCAAAATAGTAAGTTTTTCTAAGGAATAATTATTTAGTGTCATTAGTATTACCCTTTAAAGAGAAAAAACAATTAGTTAATTAAATAAGAAAGAATGAATTAGTAGCATTATTATAACCCATTGAAAAATTAAGAAAAAAAGTTCGCAAAACTTGCAAACAACTACGCTCTTACATTACACTTTTTTAGTACGCAAACAATAATCATATAGTAGTGTAATTTGTGCACATATTGCAAATTATTTATGTGTGTACATTACACTCACCCAACATCCCAAAAAATATCCACAAAATAAAAATAAACCAACTAACAAAGAGAAACAGAAAAACAAAAACAAAAGTACATAAAAACAAAAAAATATTAAAAACGAAAGAAGAGAGTCAGAGATGGATCACACTATTAACGGGCTTCGGCCCACAAGAAAGTCAACTGGCCGAATTAAGGGGTCAGTCAAAAAAAAAAGCCCACACAACAAACAACACAGGTCAGGGGAAAGAACATAGCACGAATCTTAAAGAAAAGGGAAAACTTTGTTTTTGCCACTCTAGTTTTTGCCAACTTTAATTATGCCACTCTAGAATTTGACATCTCACTTTTGCCACTCTTAGCTTTTGACAATACATCACAAATGCCATTCCGTGGCAAAAACGATAATTTTTTATTTCACTTTTGCCACTCTTAGCTTTTGACATGTATCACAATTGCCACTCTAAATTATTTGTTTTTGCCACGGAATGGCAAAAGTGATATATTGTCAAAAGTAAGAGTGGCAAAAGTGAAATGTCAAATTCTAGAGTGGCATAAGCAAAGTTGGCAAAAACTAGAGTAGCAAAAACAAAGTTTTCCCTAAAGAAAAATCCAATGACCCCAAAATCGACTGACCCAAAAGTGAAATTTCAGCTGACTGAAATGTAGCTAAAGTGGAAGGAAAGAGTTTCCCAATATCAAACTTGTAAAATTAATATATTTGATAGCTCACGCTCCTTCCGCAAAGTTGGAAGGAGAGCGGTAGGGGTACAAACTTTATTGCGTGGTCTACGAACTGGAACAAACATTTCTTGTAGGAGTACAACGGTCTGGCCGCCGGTGCGAAGTTGCTAACGTCTAGCTAGCTAGCGCCGCCCGGCCGGCACCCTAAGGCCGCTCTTCTCCCAGACGCAGTAGTTATTGCCGTGAGCCACGACGTGGAAGTCGGACGGGATGACGCTGCCAGCGTCGAACCTCGGTCCGAGCTTGACGATAACTTTCTCGTCAACCGCCGCCACGTACATGTCGCTCTCCGCCGCCAGGATGCGCAGCTTGCTCCCGGCGTTGATCCCGTTGCGGTTCCTCACCGCCGCCAGCGCGTAGATCTCTTGCTTCAGGTTCCAGTCGAAGACATGATCGTAGAACTGCACAATATATAAGAGTATTGGACATTGATCATGCGTGACCATTCTAGAAATGCAATAAGAAAAGGTATGGCTCGATCATGCACGTACGATGCATGGAACTCCAGGGTGGGTGAGGATGTAGGCGTAGCCCATCATGACCTTGTCGGTCGGGAACGGCCATTTCTTCTGCGACGAGCCCGTGTCGTGGTTGTCCACGAACGTGACCGCCTTCTCCGGCAACAGGCCGATCATCCCGGGAGCGTTGCCCTCCTTGTCCCGCATCCTCCACAGCTCGCCCTGCACCGCCGACTGCAGGATGCCCTTGGTCGTGAAGTCGAACGCCATGGCAGGGCCGCCGACCGCCTTGGCCCAGTTCACCAGCTCCAGCCGCTCCGCGTCCTGGTTGACGGCGGGCTTCCCGTCGCCGTCGTAGCTGAGGGAGTTCCATATCTCCGCGACGACGAAGCCGGGGCTCGTGTTCTGGACGTACGTCCTGGCGACGTCGGCCGAGTAGCCCTTGGCGAAGTCGAGGCGCCAGCCGTGGAAGCCGAGGTCGGACTTGAGCCAGTTGAGCCAGTCGGAGAGCTCCTTCTGGACGCGCGGGTTGAGGTGGTCGATGTCGGGCGCGGCGGCGAAGTCGGCGCCGGTGTCACGGTTGCCCGTGCCGTCGGAGAACTTGGTGTCGTCGCTGCAGATCATGCCGGGACCCCAGTCCAGGAGGCCCTCGGGTCCTCCGCCCTTGAAGATGCAGTAGATGCCGCGGCCGTCCTTGTCCTCGGCGCAGCGGTGGTTGATGACGACGTCCGCGACGCACTTGATGCCCTTGGCGCCGAAGGCGGCGATGAGCGACCTGAGCTCCGCCGCCGTGCCGTACTTGGACGCGTCCAGGTCGTAGAGCCGGCCCGGCATGTAGCCTGCATGCACGTTCGTTGCAGAGTTAGGAGGCGTGCCATGCACTGAGGCAGCAAGAGCACACGTGACCCGTAGAGGTGTAGATGGTGGATGTGCCTTGAGATGAAACGGAGTGCGAAGGTGGCGGCAGCCAGACGTGTGTGACCCCGGCGCCGGCGATGTCGCCGACCTGGGCCTTGAGCATATTGTACCAGCCACCTTGCTTGTTCCACGAGTCCCAGTTGAACCCCTGCATGCATGCACAAGACCGATCGAACACATCAGTGGTCTAGCTAGCTGTGAATTTACGTGGAGGCGTCCGTGCATTCGTGCATCACCTGAAACAGGATCTCCGTCTGTGCATTGACGCCGGACGTGAGCTCGAGCAGCACCACGAGAAGGCCGCACAGGGCGGCGATCTGCCTCCCCATAGCTCTGGTGCGTGCGCACACTCGGATGTCCGTACGTGTGTGTAGCGCTAACACTGTACGTGCGTAGTACTTGTGGCTAGTCAGCTGGATATAGAATGTTTGCTTTTTGTGAAGCAGACATTCTCCCAGGGGGTATTTATAGGGGGACGGCTAGGACGCTCCGGCCGCCGGCGACTGTGTTCTGGATGACCCGAACGGAAATGGATAAGGCAATCGCCGTCTTCCGCAGCGCACAATCGTCTAGTACGTACGGTTGTGCTGCTGGCTAACACTTGTAGTACCAATCCGTTATCGTGCTACTCGAGGAGGAACGAAGCGGCGAAAGGCGGGCGTCCAGAATCCACGTACTCCAGTACTACTATCTTGTTGAGGCTCGATCGCGTACGACCGAGACACTTTAATTTTCTAGTGGTTTCCTCCGAACGAGTATGCCTGCAGTTGTCCTATGTATTTGCAATCCTTTGTCTTGCACTCAGAAGCCAGTTAGATTCATGTGTATTATCCATTGGATAAATAAGCAATTTCCGATTAATTTAATCCATTGGAAAAGCAATCTCCGTGTCTTGGTCGGGGCGGCGAGGCGGCAGCGTAGCCCCAGGTTTTGAATAATGTTCTCCTCGTCTTATCCCAGTTTCATCCGTGTAATTAGCATCGGTGGAGGATGAGTTATGTGTGTCTTCGCGGATCTTCCTAGACTTGGTCGGCTTTGATGTCTGGTGGATTCACACGTATCTGGTCGGTGTTCATGCTCTTTAGAGTATCTACATGCTTTTTTTGGTGCCTTCTTCTCTGTGGCGGCCATTTGCTACGCTGATCGCCATAGTTACGTCTTCTGGTCTACATCAATGACTTCCCGACCATTGCTTCTATAAGTTTGCTTTATCGAGGCGGAGGCCCAAAGGCGGCATCGGGCTTTGTTCACGGCGCAACGTCGGTGAGTGCAAGAGGAAGAAGATTTGGGCATCCTATGAATTTGGTTGTAATCTTTTCTATGAAGATGTGTTAGAGAACTTGTGATACTTAATATATGGCTTTAGACCTTTAAAAAAACTTTCCACTGAAGTTTCCATACATGTGTACTGCATGAGCGTAGACACGAACCTATGAGTCAACAAGAACGCACATAGATAGTTCGCCGAGTGGTTATGCGGCAAGATCACGGATGGAGCTAGGATTTAGGCATAGAAGGTGTAAGGAAAAAGTCCATTTTAAACCCTGAACTCGTAGACGTTCAGCGAAACGAACCCTCAAGTCGAAATCCTGGTCGATTGCATACTAAACTATGCAATCCCGGTCTAAATCAAACCCTGGCAAATGTTAACCGGGATTTGTCTAGCTAGTGGGCCAATGAGCACCCGTCCTCTACGCTGGGCCAAACCATTTTTTTTTGTTAGAAAAAAAATTGTCTTTATTTTTCTGTCGCTCTTTGCGGCAGAATTACGGAAGTACGCACAGACGGAAGTCTGTACTGCGAGCCTGTAACGCTAAAAAAATCGCACGCTTGGAAAGCTTCGAAACCAGGATCTGCAGCTACTAATGAGGTGGTACTACAATTCGAGCTAGCTACCAAATCCGTTTACAATAGCAGCACAAAGAAATAAGAATCGTCTCCAGATTCGAATATTTTAAAATTTTCGGTCTCAAAATATTTTTTTGAAAAAAAAGATGAGTGTTTTGTGAAAAGCAACCACTTTTCAAATTTGTAAACAAATTTACCAAATTAAATTTGGAAAATTCAAGAAAACTTTTGGAACATGCACATGTTTCAAAACTCCCGAACAAAATTTCAAAACACGAACGTTTTTTAGAATTTGCACTCAATTTTGAAATTGGAACATTTTTTAAAACACTATTTTCTTATTGAAAACACGAACATATGTAGAATTTTGTGAAATATAGGAATATTTTTTAATCACTGAAACAAAATTAGAACACACAAATATTTTCTAAATTTGTGAACAATATTTGAAACAGACACTTTTTTCGAAATCCCGAATATTTCTTTAAAAAGTTATAAGAAATATAGAACGAAAACATTCTGAACAAATTTTCAAAATAAGGAACTCTTTCTTCGTGGAAGTTTTTCAATCTTTCACTTTTTTAAATCCGCGAACTCTTTTTCAATTTTACTGTTTTTTTAAATCCATGAATTTCTTCTCAAATCCGAGGACTTCTTCTCAAAAGTGTTGAATTTTTTCTAAAACCGTAAACCTTTTGTTCAAAATTCGTGAAATTTTTTCTTTTGAAATTCTGGTTCACAAGGTTCTTTTTTATAGTTTGCTATTTCCTACTAAGATAGCCACTGGTTTTCATATAGTTTAAACTAATTCGAGCATTCAAAAAATAAAAATAAATGTGGGTTCGAAAATAATATGCAAATTTGGAAAAATGTTCGTCAATTTCAAAAGAAATCACGAATTTAAGAATAAAAAAGAAACTAAAAATAAAAATAAAAATAAAAGAAAAAGGAAAGAAAATAAAGAAGAAAAGAAGAAAAAGGGAGCTGTTAACACAACGTTGTGTCCCAGGTGTAGCGCCCTTTGTCAATTTTTATTTCTTAATGGAAAAAAAAAAACTAAAGCGGGCCGGCCCAGCGGGGTGCAGGTGTGTGTAATCAGCGAAATCCCACCATCCCGGCCATCCAAACGACTCGAAGGTTCGATTTAGACCGGGATTACATAATTTACGGTGCAATCGACCAGGATTTTGATTTGAGGGTTCGTTTCGCCAAACGCCTACGAGTTCAAGGTTTAAAATGGACTTTTTCCAAGGTGCAAAAGATGATAATCAACGAAGAAACATAACAAACATACTGATTATCCCCTATAGTAAATATGATCACCGATTCATTGGCTTGTTTTGTTTCCGGGAGAAACTTCCATTTATTCATAATCAATCATGGTAGTACAGAGAACACTAGAGGAAACAAAAATTATAACTTGGTTTATGGACCATCTAGCGATGACTACGAGCACCGGAGAGTGAGCCGAAGGCGCACCACCGTGATCGCTCCTAGCTCACCGGAGCCACCCAAATCTTTTTGTGAGGTTGGAGTCTTGTACCAACTCCCGTTCTGGCACTCCCAAATCACTAAATTGGTGGGCATTAAGCAGACCCGGAGTTGAAAACTAACTGGAAAAATCTCATAGTATGTAGCTAGTGAGAAACAAATCACAATTAGTAGTGCTAAACCTAGTATGTAAACTTCTCTTTTGAGGCAACCCTGACAAACTTAATTCATTGCTCAAAAACATTCATAGGTACAAAGGATAAATTATTGTAAGACAATAAGTTTTGGGGAACCAGCACAACCCTCTAGGGGTGGCTTATCTCATTATATATAATGGTTGTGTTACAATATGTACAATATACGTACATAGGTACAGAAGCTATACATAGTCTAACACCCTCCCTCAATCTTAGCCACTTTCTAAAGAACTGAGAAGGGTAAGATTGCGCCTACAAGCCTCAAACTGTGGCAGCGGTAAAGGCTTAGTGAAGATGTCTGCAAGTTGATCCTTAGATGAGATAAACTTGATCTGGAATTGCTTCTGTGATACACGTTCCCGTACAAAGTGATAGTCAACTTCAATGTGTTTCATTCGGGCATGAAATACTGGATTTGCAGAAAGGTATGTAGCACCGATGTTATCACACCAAAGAATAGGAGGCTGTGGTTGAGACAAACCCAACTCCTGAAGCAAAGACTGCACCCAAATAATCTCTGCAGTAGCATTAGCCACAGCCTTGTACTCAGCTTCAGTACTGCTACGTGACACAGTAGCCTGTTTCCGAGCACTCCAGGCGATCAAATTAGAGCCAAAGAATACTGCATAACCCCCCGTGGATCGCCTGTCATCTGGGCTACCAGCCCAATCTGCATCAGAGAAGGCCGAAAGGACCCGAGAGGAAGTCGGCCGAATATGCATACCAAATGTCAGGGTGAACTGAACATAACGAAGAATGCGTTTAACAGCAGCCCAATGAGTATCTCTGGGAGCCTGAAGATACTGACAAACCCTGTTAACAGCATAAGAGATATCTGGTCTCGTGATCGTCAAGTACTGAAGTCCACCAACAATGCTCCTGTACTCTGTGGCATCCGCAGGAGACAAAAGCTCATCATCAACAGCTGTTATCTTGTCGGTAGACGACATGGGTGTGGTGGTCGGTTTGCACTTCAGCATGCCAGCTCTTTGTAACAACTCCAAGGAGTACTTCTTCTGCGTAAGGACAAGACCAGTAGCACGAGAAGTGACCTCAACTCCAAGAAAGTAGTGAAGCTTCCCAAGATCTTTGACCGCAAAATCAGCACCAAGAGAGCAGACAAGAGCATCAGCAGCATACTGAGAAGAGCTGACAAGGATAATATCATCGACATATACCAAAAGATACATAGTGACTTCCGGCTTCTGTAGAAGAAATAATGAAGTGTCAGCAGTAGACGGCACAAACCCATGAGCACGAAGGGCAGAGGCAAGGCGGGCATGCCAGGCACGAGGAGCTTGCTTCAAACCATATAATGCTTTGGAAAGACGACAGATATAGTCAGGACGATCAGGATCAGAGAAACCAGGCGGCTGTTTCATATAAACATCTTCCTCCAAAAATCCATGTAGAAAAGCATTCTGCACATCAAGTTGACGAAGTGACCAACCACGAGAAACAGCAATGGAGAGAAGAAGCCGAATAGTGGTAGGCTTGATGATAGGACTGAAGGTGTCCTCATAGTCAAGACCATGACGCTGCCGAAAACCGCGAGCAACAAGTCGCGCTTTGTAACGCTCAATAGATCCATCCGAATGCTTCTTCACTTTGAATACCCATTTTGAGTCAATAACATTTACCCGTGGTGGTGGAGGAACGAGAGTCCATGTCTTGTTACGAAGAAGAGCATAAAACTCCTGCTCCATAGCCTCTCGCCAATGTGGAATGTGCAGGGCAGCCTGATATGAGCGAGGCTCAGAAGATGGATCCGCAACAGCAGCAGCCAAACAAGCAGCCAACCAAGCAACCGTACCATCCTTACGTTCCTTAGGTTTGAAAATGCCACTGCGACTGCGTGTATGTGGTCGGGACACAGGAACCACCGAGGTCGACGGAGCAGCCTGCAACGGGCTGGAGGACGGCGACGTTGACGAGTCAGCCGGTGACGAGGAGCCAGTCACGGTAGCCTCGGACTCAGTTGGCGAAGAAGGCCGACCCACCGGCGAAACCGGCAGAGCAGACGAAGCAGCTGGCGACTCCGGCATCACAGACCGGGCCGATGGCGAGCTCGGCATAGTGGGCCGTGGCGCGGCCGGTGTCGCGGGCCGATCCGCTGATGAAGGCGACGTGAGGACCCGAGCCGCGGGCGAAGACGGCGTGACGGGACGAGCCGCAGGCGAAGATGGCGTGACGGGCCGAGCCGCGGGCGACTCGGCGGCCGCTGGCGAAACGGACCGAGCAGTGGAGATGCTCGGCGCGACGGGCTCGTCGGGTGACCATGCATGGGCACGCGAATCGATGCCATGCAACATAGGGCGATCGACGTGCCCACCAGAAGACGACGATGATGATGGTGAATCCTCCAACAGCTCCAAACGAGCTCCACGTCCGGTTCCTGCACCATGGTTAGGTAACAGCAAAGGAGAGTATGCAACATCATCAAATTGGTCAGAAGCAACAGAGGATGAATGCAGGGATGGTGGTTCGACAGTGGACACAGGAAGGTTGGCAAAGGGAAAAACATGCTCATCAAACACGACGTCCCGAGATATATAGACACGATTAGTGGGAACATGAAGACATTTGTAACCTTTATGAAGAGAGCTATAGCCAAGAAAAACACACTTCTTAGAACGAAACTCAAGCTTGCGCTTGTTATATGGACGAAGATGCGGCCAGCAAGCACACCCAAATACCTTGAGAAAGGTATAATCAGGTTGTTCATTAAGGAGAACCTCAATGGGAGTCTTCATGTTTAAAACACGAGTAGGAGTACGGTTGATGAGAAAGCATGCAGTGGTGAAAGCATCACTCCAAAACCGAAACGGAACAGATGCATGGGCCAAAAGAGTAAGACCAGCTTCAACAATATGACGATGCTTACGCTCGACTGAACCATTCTGCTGATGAGTATGTGGACATGCTAAACGATGAGCTATCCCAAGCGACTGAAAGAAAGAGTTGAGGTTGCGATACTCGCCCCCC
>NC_041388.1:401930816-401987303 GCF_002162155.2 Triticum dicoccoides | reverse complement strand
TCGTGCCCCGATCCTTAATAAAAAGATCAAAAGGGTGAAATTCACAAAGCACATTATTATCACGTGTGAGTTTAGGAACTGAAAGAAGATTACGGGTCACAGATGGAACTCGAAGAACATTGCGAAGCTGAAGACTCCTATTGGCATGTCTAGTGAGAAGAGATGCTTGACCAATATGAGAGATGTGCATACCTGCTCCATTGGCGGTGTGGATCTTGTCGGAGCCATGATAGGGTTCACGAGTGTGAAGCTTCCCCATCTCGCTGGTTAGATGCTCTGTCGCCCCAGAGTCCATGTACCAGTGTGGATCGATGGAGTAGGACTGAGTGTGTCCCTGTTGCTTCTGCGGCGCAGGACGATCAGCCATGGCGACCTGACGGGCATTGTTGCGTGTATCTTTGCCGTCATTGCCAAGACCAAGGAAGCTTCGCTGGAAGCACTTATGACACTTGGAGGCCCAGTGCCCATCGCGGCCACAAAGCTGACACACACGTGGACCGCCAGCCCCCGGTAAGGTCGCAGTAGGTGGGGGGGCCGAGGCGGGCGACGGTGGCAGCCCCAAGGGAGACCGGGGTGATAAAGAAGAGCGGCCACCCTTGGTGGCGGCGTTGGCCGAGAGGGAGCCAGTGCCCCTGGTGCGGCGAGTCTCGACCCGTTGCTCAGTGAGAAGGAGCCGAGAGAAAACCTCGTGTGCCAGCATGGGTGTCGAGTTGCCCCGCTCGTTGATGATCTCGACTAAGGCATCATACTCCT
Source organism: Triticum dicoccoides (assembly GCF_002162155.2). Lineage (NCBI taxonomy): Eukaryota > Viridiplantae > Streptophyta > Magnoliopsida > Poales > Poaceae > Triticum > Triticum dicoccoides. Next base: position 401,986,550 of record NC_041388.1, on the reverse strand, counting down.
CATCAAGACCATTGACAATAAACGAGTTGAACTCGGAGTCGGTGAGGGGCTGTCCAATGGAGGCCAATGTGTCGGCGAGGCCCTTGACCTTGTTGTAGAACTCAGTGGCAGTGGAGTCAAGCTTCTGACACTCTCCAAGCTGACGACGAAGTGCAGAGACACGAGCCTGGGACTGCGCTGCAAAGGTGCGCTCAAGGATCGTCCAGGCCTCATGAGACGTCTTCGCGAAGACAACAAGGCCGGCAACTGCCGGCGAGAGCGACCCCTGGATGGAGGAGAGGTTCGCCTGGTCCTGCCCCGTCCAAACGCGATGGGCCGGATTGTAGACCGGACCGTGCACGCCGTCTACCAGCGCAGGTGGGCAGGGAAGCGATCCGTCGACGTAGCCTAGCAGGTAGTGACTCCCCAAGAGCGGGAGAACCTGCGCACGCCAGAAGATGTAGTTGTCGGCGGAGAGCTTGATGGTGATGAGATGACCGAAGTGAAACGGCGGCGGCGAAGACGATCCCATCGAGGAGGCTGCCTGGGGTGCAAACACCATGGAGGCAGCCGGAGGCACCGAAGCCGATGCGGGAGGAGGCGGGACCGCAGCCAGGGCGGGCGCCGCAAAGCTCGCGGCCGGTGCGGACGCCGCAAGGCCCGCGGCCGGGGCGAACGCCGCCAACCCCGCCAGCGGGGCAGTGTGATCCGCTTGCGGCAGGAGCGGCGGGACGACACCTGCGGAGTCCGCAGCGGACGGCGACGCCGCGGTGTGGACCACGAGGTCACGCCCAAGCGAGGGCGCCGGCGGCGTGGAGAAGACGGAGCCGATGCTCCTTGTCCTGATCGGAGCCGGAACAGAGACGGCATCGAGCGGGAGGTTGAGCAGAGCCGCAAGAGAGGCCGGGAGGAAGCCCGCAGTAGTGGAACCGGTGGTGGCGGCGCTCGACATGGCGGCGGCGCGATCAGTGGCGCGGCGGCGGCGCTGAAGGCGGCGGCGGCTGCGGCGGCGGTGCGGGTATTAGGGTTTAGAAGCGGAAGCGATCGTAACCTAGCGTGATACCATGTAAGACAATAAGTTTTGGAGAACCAGCACAACCCTCTAGGGGTGGCTTATCTCATTATATATAATGGTTGTGTTACAATATGTACAATATACGTACATAGGTACAGAAGCTATACATAGTCTAACAATTATGAGGTGTGCCGAGCCAAACACGAGGGTCAACACTCAAAGATAAAGCACGTTTAGTCAGATTGTGGGCTTCGAAATTGAAATTTCTCATCTCGTTGAACAAATGAGCAGGATGCAAAACTTGACACCCAGGCATTGATCTCTTTGATGACTGCTCTGTATCTTTTCAAAGATTCTTCTGTGATTTCTTCAACAACGGCCTTACTAAGGATGAAGATTTTGGAACCTTAAAGGTACCCTCTGACCCTCTTTACTTTTGAAATTTTAGTTCATTTGGTTGAACTAAGTAGGGTCGCGGTTACAGATTTGCATGCCTAGGCCTTACGGTCATACGCCACATGAATTAAAAATCGTCCGTTAAAGCCACCAAAATACCAGGATAAATGACACCATTAAAACTACTTCCTTTATAAAGTAATATAAGATCTTATGTTAATTTACAGAGTGAGTTCTGCCATCACAAGAAACTGCACAATCGACATTTATCTTTGAAAAAAAAGTTCTGGAGGCCACAGGCAGCGAGCAGAGATGTCGCGAGGAGCTCTCTTAGAGGTTTGGCAAAAAAGTGAAGGTCCGAAAGATATTACAAGACGAACTGGTTTGTAGCATGTGGGTCTTGGAAAACAGCTTCATGAATGGCCTTGAAGTTCACGTACGTTTCAGCAGGACGTACCCCCTGACAGTCACGCACCCGTGGCCCGTGGCCGCCAATAAAACTGCGTGGATAAGCTTGTCAGCATACCTACGTGGACTTAGTTTCGGCAAGACTATCCTACGTGCTTCGATCGCTAGCCGTCGAAATACAAGACTGGATCAACTCCAACGTCGTCGACGGGGAGCATACGCTGCATGGGAAGCTAGCACCTATAGCTGCTCGATCTCATCCGAACTCCAGAGAGCTCGAGCGACTCCGTTGGTCGTCAAAGTTATCATCTCCTCTCTTGTCACATGCGTGGAATTCTTGAGGATTTCATAACCTAACAGTGCAGCAGCTAGCGCGGCCGTTGCATGTACCGGTCGTCGCCATAAATTGCATCTAATCCGGTAGTCGACGTAAGCCGAACGGCCATGCATGGAGGTCGTGGTTAAGTTTCCGCCACCGCCCGCCCGCCCGCCGACAGGCCGGCGTTTTCTGACCCGGCCGCGGCTCTATCCTTTTGGATGATAATGGCGGCGGCACTGTCTGAGTGCATTTTTTCTCTTCTTTTTGAGAGCATTTGTCTGAATATAAGTGGCGCCGCTTATCTGTATAAGCTCTGTTCTCTGACTATGGCCGGTCGCGATCACGACAGAGGTATTGCACATTTGCACGAGGAGTAGCTCTTGTAGTTGTAGGCCGGCCCAGGATAAGAATTATCTGCGTCATATTTATTCCTCGTATAGGAACATGTGCCGATTTGTTTGGGATGAAATGGGCACTCCCATACGCCTGTAGGCCTAGATCAGAAACTAGCCCCAAGGTGAAAATGCACATTATTTGGACGCAACTATTCTCAGCTCAGGTTTATATGCTCGAAATCACTAATTAAGGAGTACTCATTGCAAAGATCACTCCCACCTTTCCAGGTGGTGACAAGTGGCGCGCTGTATGTGCGCCACTTGCCGCAATTTGAAAGTTTTCCTTTTTTCGTAGATTCGTTTATTCAAAATGTTTTATCTCTTAAACCGTGCTTCCAAATCTAGAACCGTTTTCACCGTTGGATTCCTCGCGCCGAGGTCTTCGAAACTAGATCCCATGTTGATAGGCTCTGACAAACTTTTTTCACGAAAAAACCGAACCGGGAGCACATGTTTTTTCCCTTTTCGAAAGAGGCACACCCATGCCTCTCGTGAAATCACAAACCGTGCCTCTCGCGAAAGCAAAACCATGCCTCTCGCGAAAGGAAAAAGAAGAAGAGAAAACACATTTTTTCGTTTCCGAGGAGGCATGGTTGTGCCTATGGCGAAAGCACAACCATGTCCCGTGCGGAAGCAAAACTGTGCCTCTCGCGAAAGGAAAAAAACAAAAAAAACATGTTTTTTCGTTTTCGAGAGGCACGGCCATGCCTCTCGCGAAAGCACAACCATGTCTTTCATGGAAGGAAAAAAAACAGAAAATGTGTTTTTTTTTATTTCCGAGAGGCACGACTGTGACTCTCACGAAAGCACAATCGTGCCTCTCGCGGATTTTTTTTTAGAAAATGCGTTTTTTTTCGTTTTCAAGAGGCATGACCGTGACTCTCGCCGAAGCAAAATCGTGACTCCCGCAGAAGAAGAAAAAACATGTTTTTTCACGCAAAAAGTTTCTTTTTTCCAATTTTTTTATCCAAAAGCTAAGGAAGACTGGTGGGAAACCGAAACGACGAAAAAACCAGGAAAAAAGTTTTAAAAGCCGTAAACGCGTGCGAAAAAATCCGGAGGGAGCGCCAAGTGGCGCTCATCGTTGCGAGGCTCCCGAAGGAGCGCTCGTCCACTAGTTGCTCCCTCATATGCTTCCTGATGAACAGTAAAATCGAAAAAAGTAAAAAGATAAATTGGTGCAAACTTTGACAAATGTTTTCGGTTCTTGGAAATTTTCATCCTAAAATAACATTCATCGAGGTCATGGTAAAAAAAACAACACTCCAAAAATGCTATTTTCTAAATCATTTTGGAGTGCTTTTTTCGTGACTTCAACGAATGTTATTTCGAGATGAAAAATTATAAGGGCTGAGAATATTTGTCAAAGTTTGCACAAAAAAAATTCAGAATATTTCGAATATTTTTTCTTTTTTTTTCAAATTCACTATTCATTCTGAGCTCAAATGAGCTCGGGAATAGAAGGGGACTTTCCATTATTTGCTTCCTTCTTCTCAGAACAGAAGGGGAGCTGATATGTTTCGCCTACAGCGAGACGAGAGGAAGTCTCGCTGATGGCGAGCTCTATATTAGGCCGGCCCATCACAGGCCATATTCTCGTTTTTTCTATGTTATTTTTTCGTGTTTTGTTATCTTTTAATTTATTTACATTTCCAGATAGTCTATATTACAAAACATAATTTGCCTTATTTTACTAAAAATGTTAATCAAGCATTTTAAAAAATTAAATGTATATATAAATGTTTTTATCATGTATACAAAATATACAACACAAGATTTGTATTGAAAAAATATTTACCATGTACTGAAAAGATTTTAATCCAAGCATTTAAAAATAATATTGAACAAGTGTATGGAATATGTTAACACTGTATTTGAAAAAAAATTAAATGTGTATATGACAAATGTTGACCATGTGTTAAAAAAACTTGTATTTTAAGATTTCTAAATGTGTACAGAAAAAATGTGGAAAATATATTCAAATGTTAAACTTGTGTTTGAAAGATGTTAAATATGTATAGAAAAAATGTTGACCATGTATTCAAAGAATATTGAACTTGACTTTAAAAAATGTTAAATGTGTACATAAAACATGTTGACCATGTATTCAAAGAATGTTAAACCTGTCTTTGAAGAATGCTAAATGTGTATAGAATTTTCTTTTACCATTTATTCAAATAAAATGTTGAACTCGTATTTTAAAAATATTAAATGTTTCTAGAAAAAATGTTGACCATGTATTAAAAAATGTTAAACTTCTTTTTAGAAAATGTAACTGTGTATGAAAAAAATATTGACTATGTATTCAAAGAAATATAAACTTGTCTCTGAATTTTTTTAATCAAGCATTTGCTTCTTTAAAATGTGTATATAGAAAATATTGACCATGACTTAAAATAATTTAAGGGCACCCACATCCGGATATCCCCACAACACAACACATCCGCTTCGCATCCTCCTTTCCTCCACATCTACCATGACCGCCAGTGGGACAGTCTGTCACCGGAGATGAAGCACGCGGTGGTTGCCCTTGCCGCCACCTGGCAGAGCCGCGGTGCCGGCGGATCGAGGTCGGCTTGCCGACCAGCTCGCCCGAGGTCTCTGACGACGAGGATGACACCTCAATGGAGACGGGCTCCGACGACTCCGCCCCGGCTCCCGTGCCTCATACGCACGCAGATTCACCATGGAGCAAGCGCAAGTAGTGATACAACCTGTTCCTTCTGAAGCAGCACTGGCTGGAGGAGGGCCAGATCTACGGCGAGCATGCGAGCGAGGAGGACGTGGCGCAGAGCAGCGTGCCATCTACGATGTCATTCGCAATCAAGCCGCCGCTTGCTGGAAGTGGTAGCCGCGAAGGCGCGGTTGCAGGCGATCGCAGAGGAGGACAACGCTAGCTGCGCCTCTTACATGCCGCCGACGAACCATCAGCCGGCCCGGTGGGACGAATACAGCGCTGACGCCACCATTTTCATTGTGGACCTCTCGTCCATCTGCAACGAATAGGTCGCGGACTCCTCCAAGGATGAGTAGCCAACAGGAGGCGACAGTGCCTTGTATCTCATGTGGCTGGTCCCACTGACGGAGGGCTCCGGTGGGCAGGGTATGGCGCCCGCCATACCTTGATTTTTGGCCAAAAAAAATTTATGTCTACGTATCCATCACTTTTGTACTGCCTAGACATCGGCTGGAGCATCGACCGCGGCCAGATGGGGCTTGCATCGAGTGCCCACTAGTGTATACGTAGAAAAACAGAAATAAATGAAAGCCCGCACACACAGCGACGCCGCGACGCGAACGCGACCAACTCCACCCACCCAGACGCGACCAAATCTAGCGCGGCGGCGGCGGCTGGCCAGGTCGCGATGTCCAGGCGGGCGCGACGACGGGGCAGTCGACGGCGTCGGCGGGCTGGGGGCTTGGAGGGCTGCTGCACAGCGGCGCTTGCAGCGGCGGCTCCGGCGACGGCTTCAGCGGCGCGGGGGCTTCACCGGCGGCTTCAGCAGGAGACGGCCACAGTCGGGGTCGCGGATTTTTCTGGTAATCCCTAGGGGCTAGGTCTGAACTCTGAACTTTGTTGGGGCATTGGCGTTTTTTCTTTTGTCAGTTCTCCATGATCTGAAGTTTCTAAACCAGAACTCCAGAATTTCAGATTTGTTTATATTCATTCATGCTAGTGTATTGTCATTGCCTGGGTCTTCTAGACGCCATTGAAAGCATCATTATCGGTATGTTTTAGGTTGTTTTTCTATTGAAACATACCTACATTTTCAGTGTATTTCATTTTGAGTTGTAATGTGTATTGACTCTTTCGATTTGCATCAAAAAAAAATTTCTTTAAGACTTCGCCACACCTTAATTTTTTTCCGTCCTCCGCCTCTGGCTGGTCCGTCTCCTGTGTTCTACTCTTCCTCGTCGGAGGCCGCACCTTTACTTAGTCGCTCCTATTGCCGGTGCTCAAGGAGACGGCGGACGGATGAGGACACGGGCTTGGATGCCGGACGCCGCCGTCGTAGGATAGGTTTAGGAACGGGTTTTTTTTTTGTTCTAGATATTTGAAATGTAATAAAATATGCCGTGCTTGTACGGAATCTGTTATGTTTATAAAAAATCCGGCCGTATCCGACTTGTTGAAACGGAGTTTCAAATGTATGCGGCTAGTGTTAAATGTCTTCTAACATTTGTGTTCGTGGACTGGTCTTTTCCTATTCGTGGACGGATGCTGGAGAAATTTTGCGGGTTGGCGTTGAAGTCGACTAACGCGGCATTCGTAATGACTCGCGTTACTCATGGGTACCCACGCATGCACCCGAGCGAACGCGAGGCGCCACAGCGATGTGTGGGCTATACTACGGATGACACACACACGCACAGGTCGATCTTCGCGCGCGCGAGCATCCTCGTCGGACGCATCCGCGACTCCAGTCGTGGTCGAGAGCGCGAGTTCCAACCAAGAGATGCGATGCTGCTATACGTGGTCCGGAACGCTGGCTCAAATCTTTGGACCTCGTAAGCAGAAAAGAAGATAAGAAGATTTGTCCTGAGAATAGATCCCCACGTTTCCTTATGGAGAAGCCTTGCTCCATTCATCCTGCTAATCGAGCGAACACATACTGCGCACCGAGGAGGCCAGAACGAGCGTGGTCACCGGAGCACGGCGCGCCTCGTTCTCGACCGGGAGCGGGAGGTCGCCACGGCATCCGGCCCCAAACCTGCTCACGTCTCCCCGCGCCACCGCACAGAGACAGAGGGCCGTTCAAATCTCGGGATCTTTGTTTCCCGCCTTTGTGGCGCGCATATCTGTTCCTTCTTTTGGGAGTTCCTTGGAACCTGGACATCGCCGTATTTGGCATGCCAAAACCATGTGAATTATCGACCAAAAAAACCAGTTGAACTATCCGTGTTTTTATTTTGTAGATAATGAAATATCCGCTTTGTTATCCGTCCCTCGTATAACTGTAGCCGTTCGAGGTTACGTACGTGTGGCCATGACTACGGATTGGACTCCCTGTTTCGGCGGCGAGCTCGACCGCCGGCGACGTGCGCGTTGAAATTCTGGAGGAGATTCTTGTCGACGACGGCGTGTACACACACTGGAAGACGGAGCTGCACGCATCTGCTCTCGGCGTTGCAAAATGGTGGCTGGAGTCATGGATTGAGGAGATATGGATTTTGGTCGTGCAGCCGACTCCACACGACCACTGAGGCACGGACCACAGGTAGTGCGTCGCCGTGTACCAGCTCCAGCCACTCGCCTGTATATCAGAGGATCGAGAACTAGGGTATGTACGATAGAAAGGATAGAACCAATGACATAGAGTGTGTTGTTTATAAAACGTCTATTTTCAAGCGTAAGCGTTTTTCCTTGTGAAAATTATAAATGTTTGTTAGTTAAAACCTGGACCCCCAATACGATGTGACCTTCTATCGAATGCGGCTCTCGAGCGAAAGAAAGGTTCGCTACAAGGGAACGAAAAGCCCTATTTGTCGAGAAATCACTAGTTAAGGGTTACCATTTGCAAATGTTAGGGTTCGTCGTCGTCGCCTGAGTCAAAACTTGCGATCGGCTGGGACTGGTCGGGCCAGGCGTATTCCACCGCTCCGTACAATGGCGGGTCGCGGAGGACCCTTGCCACCGGGGAAGAAGACGGTGGTGCCTCAGGGAGCCGGCCGCACTGGGACTGTGCCGCGGCAGGGCAGCGGCGGAGGCCGCGGCCCTGTGCTGCCGCCAGCCGCGGGGGCTGGTATGCTTCCTTCGGCCACTAGCAGTGGCCGCGGCGCTGCGTTGCCGGCGCCTGGGGCGGGCCGCGGGGGAGTGCTCGCTCAGCCCGCCGATAGGGGCTCGGCTCCGGTCGAGACTGCTGTGGGCCGGGGCGGCGTGTTGCCCGGTCCCAGACCGACGGCGCCAGCTCCGGTGGGTCAGCGGCCTCCGGCGCCGGGTGCTTCAGGAACCAGCAATGCGGGCCGGGGAGGCGCTGCGCCGCGGCCCCTTGCTCTGGGGTTGCAGACCGGCCAGCCTAGGCCAGCACCGCCTCCTCACCTCGTCGCCAGGCCTCCGCAAATTAGAGCCGGGACGGTGCAGCAACAGGCAATTCCAACTACTCAAGCCACAGTTGCGCCTCAGGGTCAGTGGGGTGATGATGGGGTCAATGCGTATGGAGCTGGTAAGCACCGTGGATCCTCGTCGACTGGCGGCTGTCGAGGCTATGCTTGGCAGAGCGATGGCTCGGCGGAGCGCCCGTTCATGGGGCCCCCAAGAGGTTTTGTTGAGGGGGCGTCTGGCCCTGGTCTCCGGCCGCGGGGTGGTTTCCGCGGTCATCGTGGTGGGCGTGGGGGTCGAGGTGGCCGATACCGCCCACGACCGCATACTACGTCTGTGATTGATCCGATGGTGGTTGATGGGGCTGTTGAGCAGCAGGTTTTGACTGGCCAAGTGTTGGAGGTGGTCTCGGCACTTGCCGATGCTGAGATTCCCGGGAATGAATCCGGGTTGACTGTGTCAGTGGAGGATTGTTCTAGGGCTGAGTCTGAAAGAGCATCCAAATATGCGTGCAAGAAAGAGAAAATGCTCTGTTATCGATGTGGTGGTAAGGGACATTTTATTGTTGAGTGTGTAGCTGAGCTGTGTGGCACTTGTGGCAAACCAGCACACGATTCGGGGGACTGTCCGTTTCTGAGAGATCAGGCACCATCACTCATGATGTATGGAGTGTACTGTGCTGAACTTACGTTCTTTGAATCTCCAACGAAGATGGAGGTTCCTGACGAGACTTTGAGTTTGATGACTGGGTTAGTTAAGATTGCTAGAGGAGAGGTCTCAGAGGCACAGATTATTCAGAGGCTCAAGGAGTTAGCCCCTGGGGATTTCAGGTGGGAGCTTGCTAGTGTCGAGGACAAACTGTTTCGGGTTGAGTTCCCGTCAGTTGAGGACCTTCAGAGACTACTGAGTTTCGGGATGTGCAAGGTGCCAGGTACTGATGGCGTGCTTGAGTTTCACGAGTGGAAGAGGATTGAGCCTACGGGCAAGCCTCTGACTCAGGTTTGGCTGCGATTCTCTGGGGCTCCATCCAAGCCGATGCTGGATGCACGGGTAGTGGCCAGTTTGGGTATCATGGTGGGCAGACCAGAGCGCGTGGATATGGACTTTACCAGAGCCCACGGGATTGCCCGTTTACTGGTCAGTGTGCTGAACATCGAGTACGTCCCTCAGGTGGTTAAGTGGGCATATCGAGGCCACATATATAACCTTGTCATTGAGTTCGAGGATGAGAGTCTGTTTGCCGAGGCGGCCAACGGGTCTGATACTGATATGCACGAGGATGATGATAGTTCGGCACTTAAGGAGGCACCACAGCTGACAGTGGACGTGAGTTGTCCACTCTGCAGGGTGCTGACTCTCACACGTCTGCGGATGGGACGGCTCCTCCTTCTACGGTGCCTACGACTGCTCTCAGATTTGGTTCTTTCGAGCCGGCATCTGCACCCACGAGACTGTGGAGTGATCGGGTGGAGTCTGATGAGGTGTTCGAGCACTCGCTTCTGGTTCTGGAGCTTGAGTAGCCGGTGATTCCTCTTCTTGGGGAGTCGTCGATCTCGGTCAGGGCTGAGGCGGAGGAGGTCGTTCTTGCAGGAGAGGGTCTGAAGCTGGTGACTTCGGATTCCTCACCTTCGGTCGTGATTTCGCAGGTGCAGCCGATGGTGCCGGCTGCTAATGGGGGCGTGGGGCAGGTGGCCTCGGTGCCCTCATCAGGGCCTGCTGTGGGTGAGCTACCGATGGTGCAGATTGATTCTTTGGGAGGGAGGTCGAGGCTGCTAGATCCGGCACCTTCCTCCCCTTTTACCGGGCCGGCGACGCTGGCGCCGGAGTCGCTTCTCGGAGAGGACTCGGGGCAGGTGGCCTTGGGGTCCTCTTCTCTTGTGGAGCCTAGAGGGGATTGCTCGCCGACGCCGCCGGTGCCGCCAGTTGGCCCTTGGGCCGGGGTGGATGGGGAGCTCGGGCAGGAGGCCCTGGCTCCACCTTCCCCGGCTTGGGGCACTCCAGTAGAGCTTCTCGGGAGGAGGTGATTGTTTTTGGTGGTATTTCGGATCCGGTCTCTGAGGGGTGACGGTTGAGTAGCCGTCTCCAGGACTATCCGGAAGTGGACGACATTCAGCAGTGGTGCGCTATGAGGGCGGCCAAGCTTCGTGACGTGGAGGTCACTACTGGTATGTCGATCAATACCTCTAATTCTATTTTGCATTTTTCAAATGATGAGATTATAAACAATGCAAATAAGATAGGAATTTCACTAGGTAGTAATTATAGTGAAATTTCAAACTCGGTTAATGATATGCTGGATTTAGAGGCCGAACGGGCGCTTGAGATGATTCGTAACTTAGTTGCGGTTAAACCAATGAATAACTCCGAGATTGATGCTTTGGGGGTTAGGGTGCTCGATAACTTTTGTGCGGATCTTGTTCATCCGTCTCCTGAACCTGAGGAGGAGGATGAGCGAGTGGACTTTGTAGAGGTGCGCGCCTCTGAGACTGGTTGTGAGGACCAGCTGGAGAGTTTCAATATTCCTAAACGCAAATGGAAGCGGAAGATCTACCCAGACTCCGCAGTGCATAGGAGCGCGCGGATGAGAACGGCTAAAAAATTCCATGACGAGATATGAAAGGAATCTTTTGGAATAGCAGAGGTTTGAAAGACTTGGCTAAAAGAAGGTTTCTTGCTGAGGCTTCTATTGAGCATAGGTTGGACTTTATCGCTTTATCGGAAACTGGTAGAGCCGACTTTTCGCCTCAATTTCTCAATACGATTTCGGGAGGTATTGATTTTGATTGGCATTGTCTACCGCCGCGAGGAAGATCGGGTGGGATTTTACTCGGAGTTAGATGTGATTCGTTAGAAGTCCGAAGCGTGGTCATAGGGGATTTCACTGTTAAGTTTAGGGTGAGGTCGAAGTCCGATGGGTTTAACTGGGCTTTGGTGGCGGTATATGGAGCCGCACAGCCCGAGCTTAAACCGGATTTTTTGGCTGATCTGGTTAGGATTTGTGGTTCTGAACAACTTCCTATCCTGGTGGGGGTGATTTTAATATCATCAGAAGGCGTGATGAGAAGAATAATGATAATTTTGACGGCAGATGATCGTTCATGTTTAACACAATCATTGAAAGCCTAGGTCTGCGTGAGATAGAGCTTTTGGGCAGGAAGTTTACCTGGGCTAACGCCTTGCCAAATCCGACGTTCGAAAAGCTGGATCGGGTTCTGGCTAGCGTCGAATGGGAACAGAAATTCCCATGTGTAACAGTCCAGGCACTTTCTCGTGGTATTTCTGATCACACGCCGTTATTCCTTGACTCTGGGGAGGCCACCCATGTGGGAAATAAGAATGTTTTCTCTTTCGAGCTTGCGTGGTTTGAGAGAGAAGGTTTCTTAGATCATGTAGCCAGAGAATGGGCTAAGGATGCAGGAGGTAGAACTGCACTTGAGCGCTGGCAGAATAAAATTAGGCACTTGAGAAGTTTCATACGTGGGTGGGCTAAGCATCTTAGCGGGGTCTATAAGATTGAGAAGGAACAGCTCCTTACGCTTATTCAGTCCCTTGATGTAAAAGCCGAGACCATGATCCTGCCAGCCTCGGAGCTTCATGCCAAGATCGACGCGGAAATGAGGCTGAAAGAGCTCTTTCGTGAGGAAGAATTAAAGTGAGCACTTCGGGCTAAGGTCTGAAGGGTCGTCCAGGGGGACGCGAACACACAATTTTTTCACATGATCGCCAATGGTAAGTATAGAAAGAAGAGGATCTTTCAGCTTGAACAAGATGAGGGAACGATTCTTGGTCAGGAAAACTTAAAGCTTTATATTACTGAGTATTACAAGCAACTGTTTGGGCCTCCAGAGGATAATTTTGTGTCGCTGGATGAGTCTAGGATTGAGGATGTGCCTCAACTGACGGCTGTTGAGAATGATATTTTAGTTGCTCCTTTTTCTGAGAAAGAGATGTATGACGCCATTTCCCAGATGAAGAATATTAAGGCTCCTGGCCCAGATGGTTTCCCGGCAGAGTTCTACAAAAAGTGTTGGCACATTATTAAAGGAGATCTATTGCCTTTGTTTAATGATTTATTCTCTGGCCAGCTTCACCTTTTTCAGCTGAATTTTGGAATGATAACACGTCTTCCCAAGAAGACAGAGGCAGTGTGGATTGAGCAATTCCGGCCAATCTGTCTTCTTAATGTTAGTTTCAAAAAATTTACCAAGGTCGGGACGAATAGGCTCACACAGATTGCGCATACTGTGGTGCAGCCTACTCAAACTGCTTTCATACCGGACAGGAACATTCTTGAAGGGGTGGTGGTACTGCATGAAACGCTCCATGAGATTCACACGAAAAAACTGGATGGAGTGGTTTTAAAGGTGGATTTCGAGAAAGCGTATGATAAAGTCAAATGGCCTTTTCTTCAACAGGCATTATGCATGAAGGGTTTTGATGAAGCTTGGCGACGCCAAGTAGAATCCTTCACGCAAAAAGGGAGTGTTGGAATTAAAGTGAATAGCGATATAGGTCATTATTTCCAGACACACAAGGGCCTCAGACAAGGTGATCCAATGTCTCCTATTCTGTTTAACATTGTCGTTGATATGTTGGCAATCTTGATAGGTCGGGCAAAGGAGGCCGGACAAGTAGGTGGCTTGGTGCCTCATCTAGTTGATGGTGGTGTGTCCATCCTACAATACGCCGATGATACAATCATCTTTATGGAGCACGACTTGGCTAAGGCGAGAAATATGAAGCTGGTACTGTGCCTTTTCGAGCAATTGACCGGTTTGAAGATTAACTTTCATAAAAGCGAGTTGTTCTGTTTTGGTAGAGCCAAAGAGGAACAAGATGCATACAAGCAACTGTTTGATTGCGAATTGGGGTCTCTACCGTTCACTTATCTAGGTATCCCCATTCACCATCGTAAGTTGACTAACAGCGAATGGAAGTGTATCGAGGATCAGTTTGAGAAGAAACTGAGCTGCTGGAAGGGCAAACTCATGTCGTATGGAGGCCGATTGATTCTCATTAATTCGGTGCTCACGAGTATGCCTATGTTTCTTTTATCTTTTTTTGAAGTACCAGTTGGAGTTAGGAAAAGGCTGGACTTCTATCGGTCACGTTTCTTCTGGCAGAGTGATGAACTTAGGAGAAAGTACCGTTTAGCCAAATGGGATGTCATCTGCCGACCAAAAGACCAAGGGGGTCTTGGGGTTGAGAACCTTGAAGTCAAGAACATATGCCTTCTCAGTAAGTGGCTATATAAGTTATCTGCCGAGACTGAGGCAACTTGGGCGCAGATTCTTCGTAACAAGTATCTGTACTCTAAGACCTTGTCGCAGGTGACAATTAGACCAACTGATTCGCCTTTCTGGAAGAGGATAATGAGGGTCAAAGCTACTTTCTTTGATAGAACAAAGTTTATTGTCGGTGATGGCAATAACACTCGATTCTGGGAGGATACTTGGCTTGGTGATACGCCGCTGGCTCTTCAAAATCCGTCGCTATATCATATTGTGCAGCGACGTGATGCTCTGGTTGCAATGAGTTTGCAATCCGCTCCCCTTAATATTCACTTTAGGAGGGTGCTTGCTGGGGACCGGTGGGAGGCTTGGATTCATCTGGTGAGTAGACTAATGGAGGTTCAGCTTACTCATCAGCCCGATCAGTTGTGTTGGAAGCTTACTAGATCTGGGGAATTCACAGTCAAGTCGATGTACATTGATGTCATCAACTCTAGTGTTATTCCTAGTTCAAAACATGTTTGGAAAGTTAAGGTCCTCTGAAAATCAAAGTGTTTATGTGGTTTGTACATAAACAAGTCGTTCTAACAAAAGATAATTTGATTAAGCGCAACTGGACGGGTTCTACTAGGTGTAGTTTCTGTGATCGGGATGAAACTATCCAGCATCTTTTCTTTGATTGCCCGTTGGCGAGAGTGTTGTGGCGCTCGGTGCAAATTGCCTTTAACATTACTCCTTCGAATTCGGCCATGTCGTTATTTGGAACGTGGCTTGTTGGTATAGAGACCGAGACAGCGAGACAAATTCGAGTAGGAGCATGTGCGTTGTTATGGGCAATTTGGAACTGCAGAAATGATTTGGATTTTAACAGAACAACAACTATTCATTTTTTGCAGGTTTTATTCCGGGCTACTGCGCTAATCCGTATGTGGTCCTTACTCACTCCGACGGAGGCCAGGGAGCGTTTGGTTACTGGATCTGTCCGGTGGGAGATGGTAGCGCGGGATATCTTCAACCGGTTTGGATGGCGGTCATGTAAAAGGATAGGCGATTAGTTTACCTATCTATCTATCTTATGCCAGCCGGTTGTGGCTTTCGAGCCTTTTTTGTTTTTCTAGCTCTTTGTGAGCCAACCTACTTTTTTGCAGCAGATTGCAAGACTTTGTTGAACTATTTTATTTATTTATAATTGTGGCCGTATGCATCGCTCTGATGCAGAGGCCGGGGAGTCCCCCCTTTTCGAAAAAAAACCATTTGAAAATGTCACTCCCACCTTTTTAGACGCTCAAATGGTGCAGTGCATGTGTGCCACCTGTCGCAACATGTGAGTTTTCTTTTTTTTTAATCAAAAATCCGTTTATTCAGAACGTTTTATCTCTTAAATCATGCATTTAAATTCTGAACCGTTTCAGCGTTGGCTTCTCGCGTAGGGATCTTCGAAACTAAAATCTCATGTTAACGGATTTTGGTGAACTTTTTTTAATGAAAAAGCCTGAAAAACTGAAAACAAAAATATACAAAAATGAAAACCACGAAAAGACCAACAACCAAAAAAACCTTGAGCCGAAAGATTTTTTTTCACTTTTCCCTCTTTATAAAAAGCACAATCATGCTTCTCATGAAAAAAAAATCTATGCCTCTTGTGAGAACGCAGATGTTCTTCCCTTTTGGAGAAGCACAGCTCGCGGAAGCAAATCTATGCTTCTTGCAAAATCACATATTCTTTTTCCCGTTCCCGTAGAAGCAAATATGTGCCTTCACAAAAAACAAATTGTTCTAATTTGCTTCTTGTGGAAACACATTTTTTCTTTTCGAGCTCGTCGAAGCAAATTTGTGTATGCAAAAGAAAAAATCGGGCAAAAACCAATTTGTACTTCTCATGAAACCAAAACCGGGCAAAAAGCAAAAAGTCAAAAAAGCAAAAAAATCTAAAACCTGAAAAGGTGTAAAAATAATTAAAAAAGGAATCCAGCAGGAGAGCCCAAAACACGACGTGTAACGGGGTCGGACGCATCACTTGGCGTGCTATCAGCGCATAAAAAGTAACAACGGGAGGTCCCACAAGGGTAACCTTAAAAACAATTTGAGGGGTAACCTCTAGAATTTTTTTTGACAATCGGGTAACCTCCAGTTAGTTCCTCTCTCTTTGACGTGTGTCGCGTCATGTCATCAGGGCTTCGCATGCGGCGCCCATGGACGGGCTGGCCCATTTCTGTTTTTCTATTTTTTTATCTTTCATGCTTCTTTTATACTTTTAGTTTTTAATTCAAATTTATTTTTTTGTCTTTTCTCTTTTTCCATAAATATATATAGTATAAAAAATTGTGCAAATCTTCAAAACATGTTCAGCTTTCAAAACAAATCATAATTTCAATTTTTGTTTGCGTTATAAAAAAATCAGAATTTTGAAAACTGTTTGATCTTTCATAAATGTTCCAAATTTTTGAAAAACATCCAATTTTTAGAATTATGTTTGAATGATTCAAAAAATGTTATTTTTTGATAAATTTGTTCATATATTCAAAAATTGTTCACGTTTTGGAAATTGTTCACAAATTTGGAAAGATGTTTAGTTTTCAAATTATGTTACAATTTTCAAATGTTGTTTCTGTTTTCGAAATTTGTTCACACATTAAAAAAACGTACTTTCTGATTTTGTTCAGAGTTTCAAAAAATGTTCCTGATTTTCCAAAATTTCTCAAAGATTCCAAATTATTTATTTTTTGATTTTTTTGAACTTTGAGAAAATGTTCCCACTTTTTAAAAATGTTCAAAGGTTCTAAAATGTTCATGTTTTTCGAAAACATATTTGATATGATTGGAAAAATATTTTTGTTTTCAAAACCTATACATGTTTTTCTTCAATATTTTTTAAACGGTTTGCATTTCAATAAATAACAAGTTGCAATTTTCAAGTCCCAAAAAGGTCTCAAATCAGTCGCTCGTGCTATTACTTAGCGATCCGTGCTGTCTGTTAGCCATGAAACCTCATCAAATCAGGTGACTAACGACATGTATTTAGAAGCAGGAGGTCTCGTGTTCAATCCCATGCGCGCTCACCTGTTCTTTGGATTTTTCACAATGCGATGGGAACTCCCTTAAGGAACGTATTCGTTTGATCTGAATCCCCTCCCAAATCGAACGTTTCAGGCTTTTTGCTAGCCTCCTAGCCCAACAGAATTCCCTTTTGCACAAAATAAAATAAAATTGCAAAACTGTCCATAACTATTTAATATGTAGAAACAAAAAGAATCACAAATGACCAATGTAGTAACTATTGCCATAAAGTGTGCAAAAATTTATTACCATGTTATATGCAAAAAAATTGTCGATGTCTAGTGCACTATAAGAAAAAATGTATAGTAAATTGTCATGGCCAATGTAGAGAGATAAACTCGTAGAAATTAGCCATGATGTAGAGCAAAAGAAGGAGGTAATTTTTCCATGATAGTGATGTTTGAATATAAGTTTTCCTGATCTAAAATGACATACATGAAAGTAAACAATTGCCATGAATGTGAAACTAAACATTCCATATATTAAAACATAAAAAGAAAACCATAAATCATAGGAAAGATACGAAGATGTACAAAAATTCAAACGAAATTTGACATGGTGAACCAAAGGAATTAACCATGGCCGATTTAACAAATGTGTACCCCAAAAAAGAAATTTGCCATGGTCTGCTCAACAAAAATTGTCATGCTCTAAAAAAATAGTTGCCATGGTCTAACAAATAAAATTGGCATGCTAATTTTTTGCCATGGTTTTAGTTAATTTTAATTGGTAAAAATATAAATATTACCATGGTAAAAACATCTAGGTCCCAACAAATTGCAATGATCCATAGAATAAATTTTTCCATGCTCCATGAACTAAATTTGACATGATCTATAAAATGAATTTGCCATGATGCATGCAAATCAATTTCCCATGATACTTAAAAAGCATCAACTAAATTGCCAAGGTGTAAATATAAAAATAGCCATGGTAAAGACTAAATTTGCCATGGTCTCAGGAAAGTAATTTTGCCATGCATCTATTTGTTCCTTCAAAAAAAATGTAAAAATGCCGTGGCAAAAGTACCTCTATAACATTAGGGCAACTATGCATATATGAATTTGCCATGCTATTTGAAGAAATATTTGCCATGGGATGTTAAACAAATTTCCCATGGTCTACAAAGTAGGGTCATGGCAATGTCACAACCTAATATCATGGCAAATGTTGTTTTGCATGGCTAAGTTTGATAAAAAAACACATGGTATTTGCAAAGAGTTAACTTGCCATGCTAGTAAGTTGAAACTGCTAAGGTCTTATTAATAAAAATGTCATGGTCTAAATAGATAAAAATGGCATATTACCTACAATGAAACTACCATGGTCTAGTTTGATGGAAATATGCCCTAGAGGCAATAATAAACTGGTTATTATTATATTTCCTTAATCATGATAAAGGTTTATTATTCATGCTAGAATTGTATTGACTGGAAACTTAAATACATGTGTGGATACATAAACAAATACCGTGTCCCTAGTGAGGCTATACTAGACTAGCTCGTTGATCAAAGATGGTTAAGGTTTCCTAACCATAGACATGATTAGAAGAATGATGTGATGGACAAGACCCATCCGTTAGCTTAGCATAATGATCATTCAATTTTATTGCTATTGCTTTCTTCATGTCAAATACATATTCCTTCGACTATGAGATTATGCAACTCCCGGATACTGGAGGAATGCCTTTTGTGTTATCAAACATCACAATGTAACTGGATGATCATAAAGATGCTCTACAGGTATCTCTGAAGGTGTTTTTTGAGTTGGCATAGATCGAGATTAGGATTTTGTCACTCTGAGTATCGAAGAGGTATCTCTGGGCCCTCTCGGTAATACACATCATAAGCATGCAAGCAAACGACTAAGGAGTTAATCATGAGATGATGTATTACAGAACGAGTAAAGAGACTTGCCGGTAACGAGATTGAACTAGGTATGAAGATACCGACGATAGAATCCCAGGCAAGTAACATACCAATGGACAAAGGGAATTACGTATATTGTCATAACGGTTCAACCGATAAAGATCTTCGTAGAATATGTATAAGCCAATACGAGAATCCAGGTTCCGCTATTGGTTACTAACCGGAGAGGTATCTTGGTCATGTCTACATAGTTCTCAAACCCATAGGGTCCGCACGCTTAATGTTCGTTGACGATAGAATGTTATATGAGTTATATGTTTTGCTAACCGAATGTTGTTCGAAGTCCCGGATGAGATCACAGACATGACGAGGAGTCTCGAAATGGTTGAGAGGTAAAGATTGATATATAGGACAATGGTATTTGGACACCAGAAGTGTTTCAGGACGTACCGAGAAGGAATCGGGTCACCGGAAGGGGTTCCGGTTACCCCCGACAAGTTATGGGCCTTATGGGCCAAAGGAGGGGATAGACCAGCCCACAAAGGGGCTGGTGCGCCCCTTCCCTTGTTTGGAGAGTCCTATGGAAGGAAAAGGGGGAGGACTAGCCTCTCCTACCTTTCGCTCTCATGGGAGAAAGGAAGGGGGGCACCCTCCCCTGCCTTTCCCCACACTTCAAATAAGGAAAGGGGGGCGGCTTGGGAGGGACCCCAAATAGGATTCCTCCTACTTGGGCGCCTCCTTTGGCTGCACCTCCCTCCCTCCCACCTATATATATGTGGGGAGAGGCGCCACACAAGGACACAACATTGTCTTAGCCGTGTGCAGCGCCCCCGTCCACCGTTTAGTCCCCAGGTCATACTTTCATAGTACTTAGGCGAAGCCCTGCGGAGATCACATCACCATCACCATGCCGTCTTGCTAGATCAAGAAGGCGAGGGATGTCACTGAGCTGAACGTGTGCAGAACATGGAGGTGTCGTGCGTTCGGTACTAGATCGGTTGGAGCACAAACAAATTTTGACTACACCAACCGCGTTGTGAAACGCTTTCGCTTACGGTCTATGAGGGTACGTGGACACACACTCCCCTTCTTGTTGCTATGCATCTCCTTGGACATATCATTGCGTGTGCGTAGAATTTTTCTTGTTTTCCATGCAACTATTCCCAATAGTGGCATCATCAGCCAGGTCTATCAAGGTTGGAAAAAGCGATAGGCATAAGCGGGGCGGTTGGCCTTTGCCTAGTGCCTAGGCGGTGCCTAAGCGCCCTAGGCGCGGCCTAGGCGGTAATATAGTTTTTACTTGAAGTGTGTTTGTGACTTTTATATGGGTGTTGATATTAATTTAGGGCATATGAATAAGGTAATTACTGGGTACTCCCACTGGAATATAACCTTCTTGGCATATTTGTGCAGTATGTGGCATGATTTCTTGCTTGGTAGGCAATTCCTTGCTTTTCCTGCCTAGACCTCCATTTATGCCGTAGGCGAGGCGTTTGGCCATTGCCTAGCACCTAGGCGTGCCTAAGCGCCTCCTAGGCACTGCCTTTTCCAACAGAGGGTCTATGCATAGATGATATGCACAAGTAGAACACAAAGAGTTGTGGGCGGTGATAGTCATACCGCTTACCACCAACGTCTTATTTTGATTCGGCGGTATTGTGGGATGAAGCGGCCCAGACCAACCTTACATGTCCACGCACATGAGACCGCTTCCACCGACTGACATGTAACTAGTTTTGCATAAAGGTGGCTGGCGGGTTTATGTTTCTCCTACTTTAGTTGAATCGAATTTGACTGCGGCTGGTCCTTGAAGAAGGTTAAAACAGCAAACTTGATGAATCACCGTTGTGGTTTTATGAAGGTAAGAACGATTTTTGCTAGAAGCCCATAGCAGCCACGTAAAACTTGCAACAACAAAGTAGAGGACGTCTAACTTGTTTTTGCAGGGCATGTTGTGATGTGATATAGTCAAGATATTGTTGGGGAACGCAGTATTTCAATTTTTTTCCTACGATCATGCAAGATCTGTCTAGGAGATGCATAGCAACGAGAGGGGAGAGTGTGTCTACATACCCTCGTAGACCAAAAGCGGAAGCGTTTAAGTAACGCGGTTGATGTAGTCGAACATCTTCGCGATCCAACCGATCAAGTACCGAACGCACGACACCTCCGCGATCTGCACACGTTCATCTTGGTGACGTCCCTCGAACTCTAGATCTGGCTGAGGTCGAGGGAGAGTTTCTCCAGCACAACGGCGTGGTGACAGTGATGATGAAGTTACCGACACAGGGCTTCACCTAAGCACTATGATAAAAGAAAGAGCGTGGAGCCCCGGCCCGACCTGTAAGTCCGCTAACGTAAAGCGAGGAGTTGAGCCTGAACTGGCGAACCGAAGTCACTTTCGTAACCATACTTCCTATAGCTAACACATGTCCAGTCCAGCTGGAACGCGAAGCTGACCGAGGTGTGTTTTTGTGGAGGGGGCACCGCACACGGCTAAAACAATTGTCAACTTGTGTGTTCTAGGGTGCCCCCTGCCCCCATGTATAAAGGAGCAAGGGGGAGGCCGGCCGGCCCTATAGGGTGCGCCCAAGGGGGGCAATCCTACTCCTAGTAGGAGTTGGACCCCCCCTTTCCTAGTCCTACTAGGAGAATAAGGAAGGAGAGGGGAAGGAGAAGGAAGGAGGGGGCGCCGCCCCTCCCCCTAGTCCAATTCGGACTAGGCCCATGGGGGGCGTGTGGCCAGCCCTTGGATGCTCCCTCTCTCTCCCTTAAGGCCCAATAAGGCCCATAACTTCCTCGGTGGTTCCGATAACCCTTCCAGCACTCCGATAAATACCCGATACACCACATAACCATTCCGGTGTCCGTATATAGTCATCCAATATATCAATCTTTATGTCTCGACCATTGAAAGACTCTTCGTCATGTCCGCGATCTTATCCGGGACTCCAAAATACCTTCGGTACATCAAAACACATAAACGCACAATACCGATAGTCATCGAACGTTAAGCGTGCGGACCCTACGGGTTCGAGAACTATGTAGACATGATCGAGACTCATCTCCGGTCAATAACCATTAGCGGAACCTGGATGCTCATATTGGTTCCTACATATTCTACGAAGATCTTTGTCGGCCAAACCGCATACCAACATACGTCGTTCCCTTTGTCATCGGTATGTTACTTGCCCGAGATTCGATCGTCGATATCATCATACCTAGTTCAATATCATCATCGGCAAGTCTCTTTACTCGTTCCATAATGCATCATCCCATGACTAACGCATTAGTCACATTGTTTGCGAGGCTTATAGTGATGTGCATTACCGAGAGGGCCCAGAGGTACCTCTCCGATACACAGAGTGACAAATCCTAATCTCGATCTATGCCAACTCAACAAACACCATCAGAGACACCTATAGAGCATCTTTATAATCACCCAGTTACGTTGTGACGTTTGATAGCACACAAGGTGTTCCTCCGGTATTTGGGAGTTGCATACTCTCATAGTTAGAGGAACATGTATAAGTCACAAAGAAAGCAATAGCAATAAAACTAAACGATCATTATGCTAAGCTAACGGATGGGTCTTGTCCATCACATCATTCTCTAATAATGTGATCCCGTTCATCAAATGACAACACATGTCTATGGTCAGGAAACATAACCATCTTTGATAAACAGGCTAGTCAAGTAGAGGCATACTGGGGACACTCTGTTTGTCTATGTATTCACACATGTACTAAGTTTCCGGTTAATACAATTCTAGCATGAATAATAAACATTTACCATGATATAAGGAAATATAAATAATAACTTTATTATTGCCTCTAGGGCATATTTCCTTCAGATATGACGTGATATATGTTGATGTATGAGATGATCATGTTTTCTAATATCGACAACCGGCAGGAGCCTTAGGGTTGTCTCTTTATTGTATGAAGTGCAAGCGCCATGTAATTACTTTACTTTATCACTATGCATTAGCGATAGTTGTAGAAGCAATAGTTGGCGTGACGACCTCGACGCAATGATGCTACGATGGAGATCAAGGTGTCAAGCCAGTGACGATGGAGATAATGATGTTGCTTTGGAGATGGAGATCAAAAGCACAAGATGATGATGGACATATCATGTCACATATTTTGATTTCATGTGATGTTTATCTTTTATGCATCTTATTTTGCTTAGAACGACTGTAGCATTATAAGATTATCCTTTCACTAAATTTCAACATAAAAGTGTTCTCCCTGAGTATGCACAGTTGCTACAGTTCGTCGTTTCCAGACACCACGTGATGATCGGGTGTGATAGACTCTACGTTCACATACAACAGGTGTAAGAAAGTTTGACACATGCAGAATATATACTTGGGTTAAACTTAACAAGCCTAGCATGTACATATATGGCCTCGGAATACTGGAGACCGAAAGGTCAAACGTGAATCATATAGTAGATATGATCAACGTAGATATGTTCACCATTGATGACTACCCCATCTCACGTGATGGTCGGACATGGGTTAGTTGATTTGGATCACGTATCACTTAGATGACTTGAGGGATGTCTATTTAAGTGAGAGTTCTTTAGTAATTTGTGAAAGGATCGATATGGTTGACTAGAGGGGGGGGTGAATAGGAAACTACCAATTTTTACTTTTCTTTACCAAATTAAACTTTGCATCAAAGTAGGTTGTCTAGATGTGCAACTAGGTGAGCAACCTATATGATGCAATAACAACAAGCATACAAGCAAGCAAGGGAAGAAACACTAAAGAGCTTGCACAAGTAAAGGTAAGAGATAACCAAGAGTGGATCCGGTGAAGACGAGGATGTGTTACCGAAGTTCCTTCCTTTTGAGGGGAAGTACGTCTCCGTTGGAGCGGTGTGGATGCACAATGCTCCCCAAGAAGCCACTAGGGCCACCATATTCTCCTCACGCCCTCACACAATGCGAGATGTCGTGATTCCACTATTGGTGCCCTTGAAGGCGGCGACCGAACCTTTACAAACAAGGTTGGGGCAATCTCCACAACTTAATCGGAGGCTCCCAATAAGACCATGAAGCTTTACCACAATGGACTATGGCTTCGTGGTGACCTCAACCGTCTAGGGTGCTCAAACATCCAAGAGTAACAAGATCCGCTAGGGATGAGTGGGGGAATCGAAAATTTCTTGGTGGAAGTGTAGATCGGGGCCTTCTCAACCACTCCCGAGCAAATCAACAAGTTTGATTGGCTAGAGAGATAGATCGGGTGAAAATGGAGCTTGGAGCATTTAATGGAGCTTGAGCAATAAATGGAGCTTGGGGGGAAGAGGTGAGTGAGAGAGAAGAAGGGGACTCCCTTTTATAGTGGGGGCAACAATCCCGTTGCCCCCCACCAACCAGCCCCGCACAGGGCGGTACTACCGCTGAGAGGGGGCGATACTACCGCCAGGACAACGGTACTGCCGCGCCAGCCAGCGGTACTGCCGCGCTGAGGAGACTAGTAGGGAAAGGACCCAAATGCGGTACTACCACGGAGGTAGGGGCGGTACTACCGCTCCTGGAACGGTACTACCGCCTCTACAACCGTAACTAGTGCCGCAAAACCCGACACAAGAAAAAGACCTCTCGAATCGAGGCGGTAGGAGCCAGACTGCCCAACGGTACTACGGCAGTGGGGTCACGGGCGGTACTACCGCTGTGGAGAAGTACTGCCACTTGTGACCCTTCGACCATACTACCGCAGGCAGTGCGGTACTACCGCTGGGGCGCGCGCGCGAGAGAGAGAATCTCTCAAAGATGCTGAGGACAAGGCGGAGGTGCCAGGCCCCCAGCGGTACTACTGCTGTGGAGCCACGGGCGGTACTACCGCTGTGGAGCGGTACTGCCGCCTGGCTCCTCAGCGGTACTACCGCTGGGTTGCGCGGTACTACCGCTTGGACCCAGACAGGACAAGGAAGAGAGGAGAGATCTCTTCAATGGAAAGGAGATGCTCGGAGGGTGAGAAGCTGATGTGTACGTGATGATTCCACCCATGCAATACCCCAGCGGACCCCCTCTTGATAGTACGGTGCCCTCTACGCAACTAGTCCACCAAGAAAGAAACGAAAGAGCTACACCATCTTGAAATACACTCTGAGGGGAAGAAAGCGTCTCGTGCCAGGGGAGAATCTATGAATTATTCAAAGCACAAGATTAGTCCACAAACATGTTGTCATCAATCACCAAAACTACCTTGAGAGAGATATGCCGTAACAATCTCCCCCTTTTTGGTGGACTGATGACAACTAGGGATTTGCGCAAAGAAAAGAAATAAAACGAAGAAAACTAAGAACTACAAAATATAGACGGGCTCCCCCAGAATGTGTGCACGAAGATATGGCACGACACACACATTCGGATCAACACTCCCCCTATATTTTATAGTCCAACAATACTAAGCACAAATATATGAGAGAAGAGAATAAACAGGACAAGCATGCATCTCATAATAAACTACAGTACTCTGAAAAGACATAAGTAATAAGGTAGCGATAGGGAGCATATGTCTCACACCATATGACTAGAACTTAGGTCTCACACCAAACCAAACCAAATAAAGACACCGAGGGAACACACAAGAAACCACAAGACGACTCAACGACTCAAATCACGGCAATAACACAGATCCCTACACTCTCTCCTCCTTTGGTAGCGAGACACCAAAAAGGGCAAAGAGTGACGCTATGACTCCAGGTGATGGGAAGAAGATGATCTTGAACATCACATCTCTGCATCTTCATCGTGGGTCGAAAACTGCTCGGCATCGGAGTCGGTCCAATGGCAATTCTGATGAATCCAGTCCTCCTCTTCAGTGATCTGACCCTCAGACCCACTGGCAACTGTTGCTCCCATCTGACGCATGAGCTCCTTGTGGCGCGTCCTGGCATGCTTCTCCGCCACATGAGTCATGTACTGACCATGAGACTCCATGCAGAAAAGCTTCTTCATCTTGCGCTTAAGCTTATGTGCCCACGACGGTTCTGTACTAGAGGGGCCAAAGTCCTCCTCATGATCATCAGTAGCAGCCCCACCCTCGGTCCCCATGGCAGCAGCAGCAGCAGACGGACCCCCTGCGGCAGCAGTAGCAGATGGACCATATATAGGGCACTTGCGCTCAGACACGGCAGAGAGAAGTTCAGACCACATGACATGAGAAATATCCAGGCTCTCTCCAGTGCTTGCTTCCTTCTCATTCTGACATAAAAGGAGCAAGTCCACGAGGTAAGAGTGGACCATATCCAGATTCCCGATCCAAGGGAAGAGAGTCTCACGGAAGATGCGATGAAGAATGTCCAGATACAGAGATAGCTCATAGGTCTTCTTCTCAGTTACTGGGTGAACTTTCATAGTGCAGTAGGGCCAAAGGGCTTGCTTGTAGGTGTACGTAGCGTTGCGGTGAGGGCGGAAACCGACAGGAGTCTCAAGCCCGTGATCCACCACATCAAGTAACTCCATGAAAGCCTTCCACTTGACCGAAAGCAGCTTGCCATTGGTCATCCATGTCAGAGTCCTCTCGACATCCGTCCCAAGATGGATGGTGGCATAGAATTGAGCCACTAAATCTGCATCGAAATCCTTATTGAATTGCATGATCCTGAGAATGTTCAGCTGAGTGCACATCTGAAGGGCTTCGCCAAAGTACTCCGGGCCCTTCTCCATAGCATCAGTGTCAATGGAGCGAACATCAACAAAAAGATTCTTCTTGGCCTTGATCACATCAAAGTAGATGGCAAACTGAAAACGGTTCCAGAATGGGCGGTTGACCAAAGTGGGTTCTTGGTCCACCGCATAGGGGTTGCGGCGACGCTTCTCCCAAAACTCCTTCTTGGTCATCTCAGTCACAGTCTTCCCATTTGGCTTGTTGGAGGATCGCTTCGATTGCTGAGGAGGTGGAGGAACACTTGCAGATGCACTTGCTGGAGGCGGTTGGGTGCTCGAGGAACCACCGGCTGGCTCTAAGGTGCGGTAGCGTTTTGATGTAGCACGCCCGGGGTTGATACGGCGACCTTGCTGCTCGGAATGGTCATCACCTAGAGCCAAACACAAGAACACGCAAAACAACCAGAAAGAACGAGCATAATCCAACAAACTCAACAAAAAAGATCAAGGTAAGGCAGGAAAATGATGGAATTTGGCATGCAGCGGTAGTACCGTGACATGCCCGCGGTAGTACCGCCCCAAGCGGTAGTACCGCCCCAAAGGGAGCGGTAGTACCGCTCTAGGTCAAGCGGTAGTACCGCTCCAAAGAGAGCGGTAGTACTGCTCGAGGCGGAGAAACAGCAGTTTCCTACAGCACGAGGCGGTGAAACAGCGGTTTCCTACTACCGTGGTCAGATCCGGCACTACCGGCCTACCAAATTCAAAAATAATCCTACCAAACTCTAATCGAGATAGTCTAGTTGCCTTCTCCAACCAACTCAAGCCTAGATTTAGCCAAAAATCTAGAGATGCAACCACCATTGCCCCTAAGAAACAAGATCTGAAAATGAGACAAAACGAAAGAAGGAACGGGGGCAATACCGGCATCCATGGCAAGAGAACGAGGTGGGGATCGACTCCACAAACGGAAATGGAGAGGGACGCCCCGAAGATGGAGATCCGCCGGAGCCCTCCCGCGACGAGTGGAGGCTGTAGAGAGGAAGAGAAAAGAGGGGGCAAAGTGAATGGGTACGGGGGAGAAGAAACCTCCCCCTGCCCCGACTTAACCCCCTGGTCCCGTCCCTCAGCGGTAGTACCGTGCTGGGGGGCGGTAGTACCGCTAATGAGCGGTAGTACCGCCCAGCACGCCATGGCAACTAAACAAACAAGGCTTTTGCTCGACGAAAAGACAAAAAAATGGCAAGAGAAAGAGCACACCAGCAAACGACCTAGACACACCTCTTTAAAAGAGGGCGGTGGCCGAGGCCACCTATGTTTGAGTCAAAAGGTATGGTGCCGCGAAGATTTTAACCTTGGGCCCATGACCAAAACTCGTCTTTGAAGCACAAGTACCATCAACAATGGCTAAAGTGAAAGACTTGATCAATTTATGCATAATGGGGGGAGGGAGAGTTCATTGAGAAAACAACACTCCCCCTATGTCCATGCCTACACCTAAACTAGACAAGAAAATGAGTGTGGTGGGGTGTGCAAGGGTTCAAGCCACATTGCTCAAATCAATGATATTTAGCTCATGCCTTAACTCGCGAAATCTTGCTTCATCCAAGGGCTTCGTGAAAATATCTGCAAGGTTGTCATGAGTGTTGACATAGTTGAGCTCGATCTCTCCTCGCCTAATGTGATCCCGGATGAAGTGATACCGAATCTCAATATGCTTTGTCTTGAAGTGTTGCACAGGGTTGAGGGAGATCTTGATGGCACTTTCATTGTCACAACAAAGAGGCATTTTGTCACAAGTGACACTGTAATCCTTTAAAGTTTGCCTCATCCATAGGAGTTGTGCACAACAACTACCGGCGGCAACATACTCCGCCTCAGTGGACGAGAGAGAGAGACACAACTTTGCTTTTTGGAAGACCAACTTACCAAAGAGCAACCAAGGAATTGGCACCCTCCGGAAGTGGACTTCCTATCCACTTTGTCTCCCGCCCAATCGGAATCCGAGTACCCTACAAGCTTGAAGGTTGATCCTCTTGGGTACCATAAGCCAAAGTTTGGGGTATGAGCCAAATATCGAAAGATTCATTTGACCGCCACATAGTGACTTTCCTTAGGTGCGGCTTGAAACCATGCACAAATTCCCACACTCAACATGATGTCCAGTCTAGATGCACAAAGGTAAAGCAAGGATCCAATCATGGAGCGATATACCTTTTGATCCACCACTTTACCATTGGGATCTAAGTCAAGTTGGCACTTGGTGGGCATTGGAGTGGAGGCCGGCTTGACGTCACTTAGCTTGAATCTCTTGAGCATGTCTTGAGTGTATTTGGATTGATTGATGAAGGTTCCTTCTCTTCTTTGCTTCACTTCGAACCCTAGAAAGAACTTCAACTCTCCCATGGAGGACATATCGAACTTCGAGGTCATGAGAGCGGCAAATTCCTCATTGAAAGCTTTGTTAGGGGAACCAAAGATAATATCATCAACATATAATTGGCACACAAACAACCCCCCTTTGACCTTCTTAGTAAAAAGAGTGGAGTCGATTAGCCCAACTTCAAAACCATGGTCTCGTAGCAACTCGGTAAGGTGGTCATACCACGCACGTGGGGCTTGTTTAAGGCCATAGAGTGCCTTATCGAGTTGATACACATGATCAGGAAAGTAGGGATCCTCGAACCCGGGGGGTTGCTTGACGTAAACCAATTCATTAATAAGACCATTAAGAAAAGCACTCTTCACACCCATTTGTTGTAACTTAAAGTTATGATGAGAAGCATATGCAATCAACATGCAAATGGATTCAAGACGAGCAACGGGAGCAAAGGTTTCACCGTAGTCGATACCCTCGACTTGGGAGTAGCCTTGTGCTACCAAACGAGCCTTGTTGCGAATGATAATCCCATGGGCATCTTGCTTGTTCTTAAATATCCACTTGGTTCCTATGACATTGTGATTCCCAGTCGGTCTTGGCACCAAGATCCACACTTTGTTGCGCTCGAAGTTGTTGATTTCTTCATGCATGGCATTGAGCCAATCCGGATCTTCTAGTGCTTCATAGACCTTGTGGGGTTCCACACAAGAGACAAACGCGTGATGCTCACAATAATTTGCTAATTGTCTATGAGTGCTTACCCCCTTTCTTAAGCTTCCAAGCACATTGGTCATGAGATGATCCTTGGTGGAGAGCTTGGAAGCAACCTTGGCGGCACGACGCTCTAATTCCTCCTCGGGGGTGAGACGAGGAGTGGTCACTTGATCATCTTGAGCGTCGTCTTGGACTTATTCTTGTTCTTGAAATTGCTCAGAGGAGAGAACTTGACCTTGGGTCTCACTTGATGTGTCAACACCGTCTTGAGCGTGATCTTGCCCTTGGTCATGTTCTTGAGGATGAGGGCCTTCATGTTGTTCTTCGGAAGCGTGTGGACCTTGGGTTGGTGATGGCTCCACTTGAGTGGAGCTTTGTCCTTCTCCTTCGGCCACAAGGGGTTCCTCAATGGGTAGGATAAAGCCAATACCCATTCTTCTTATGGCTTGGGGAGGAATTTCATCACCTACATCACAAGTGCCACTTTGCTCCACTTGGGAGCCGTTATTCTCATCAAACTCCATGTTACACGTCTCCTCAATAAGTCCCGTGGATTTATTGAGGACACGGTAAGCATGAGAGTTTGTAGCATAGCCAACAAATATGCCCTCATAAGCTCTAGCCTCAAATTTAGACAACCGAACACCTTTCTTGAGAATGAAACACTTCCACCCGAATACCCGGAAGTACTTGAGGTTGGGCTTGTTACCGGTGAGTATCTCGTATGGAGTCTTGTTCAAGCCCTTGCGGAGGTAGAGCCGATTGGATGCATGACACGCGGTGTTGATGGCTTCGGTCCAAAAGTTGTACGGAGACTTGAACTCCGCCATCATGGTCCTTGCCGCATCCATCAACGTCCGGTTCTTCCTCTCCGCAACACCGTTTTGTTGAGGGGTGTATGGTGCGGAATATTGATGCTTGATTCCCTCATCACTAAGAAATTCATCCAAGGTGTAGTTCTTGAACTCGGTGCCGTTGTCACTTCTTATTGTCAAGATCTTTGCATTGTGTTGACGTTGTGCTTCATTTGCAAAGTCAATGACGGTTTGTTGGGTCTCGCTCTTCCTTTTGAAGAAGTACACCCACGTGTACCTTGAGTAGTCATCCACAATCACCAAGCAATACTTCCTACCTCCAAGACTATCGAAGGATGGGGGCCCAAAGAGATCCATGTGAAGGAGCTCCAAGGGCCTCTTTGAATAAATGATAGTCGTGGGAGGGTGAGCCTTCTCATGTAGCTTTCCTTCGATACAGGCACTGCAAGCACGATCTTTAGCAAAACTAACATTCGTTAGTCCACGGACATGGCCCCCCTTGAGGAGACTTTGCAAAGATCTCATATTGACATGGGCTAAACGGCGATGCCAAAGCCATCCCACATCAACTTTAGCCATTAGGCATGTCGCGGTCTTAGTGGGTCGCTTCGAAAAGTTAATCACATATAGACCATTCTCGACATGCCCAACAAAAGCTACTTTAAGAGTCTTGCTCCACAAGAGGGCCACGGTATCGATATCAAAGAACATGGCAAAGCCCATGATTTCAAGTTGACGAACAGAAAGTAAATTGTATGCAAGGGACTCAACAAGCATGAACTTCTCGATCGTGAGATCATGAGAGATGACCACCTTGCCGAGTCCCAATACCTTAGAAGATGAGGTGTCACCCCACTAGACATTGGTGGGCATAGATGGAACTTTGTGCACGTCCACCACCAAGTCCTTGCTTCCGGTCATATGATTTGTAGCTCCGCTGTCGAGAAGCCATGATCCACCACCGGAAGCAAACACCTACAAGAGACCAATGCTTGGTTTTAGGTACCCATTTTGTAATGGGTCCTTTGAGGTTAGTAACAAGGGTCTTAGGAACCCAAATAGACCATTCAATGTACTCATGAAGAGAACCAACAAATTTGGCATAAACATGCCCATCACTAGCACGGCATAACACATAAGAAGGGTTAAAATCACTGGCTTTGTTGAGAGGGGTGACATTGCCCTTCTTGACATTGTTCTTCTTCTTCTCCTAGGGGGCACTCTCTCCCTCCCTCATAAAGGTTTGCATGAGGGGAGGAGGTCATTTGGTCTTGTCATTCTTCTTCTTGTTCTTGGAGTCGGGCACGTACCCAACCCCTTCCTTGACCACACTTCCCTTTTGGTTGATCAAGAGATCGTTGAGGTTCTTCTTGCCTTGTATGCAAGTCGCAAGACCTCTCTCAAGTTGCTCCTTCAACTTAGCATTTTCCTCAACAAGATGTATATGCTCACAACACGGGTTAGTAGCATTTGCATTATCAATTAAAACCATATGAGGAAAAGTTGCTTTCTCCTTAGTTAGCTTCACTTGGAGTTGATCATGAGACTCCTTGAGACTAGCGTGAATACCCTTCAAGGCCTTGTGGGCCTTGTCAAGTATATCAAACTCCTCTTTGAGTCTAGAAAGATCAACCCCGAGTTTGGCCTTCTCGGAATTTAGCACATGAGAAACAATGAGGACATGATCATAATCTTTCTTTAACTTAGCATGATCAATGTTGTGTGACTCCTCAAGAGCCAAACGAAGACCACACTCTTCCTCAAGAGCATTGGAAAGATCCGAAATCTCATCGGCATAGTCACGACTATGCCCTTCCATCTTAGAGATGGTGTCTTCGTGAGCCTCAATCATGTCATTGGCTTCACCAAGTTGTTCAAAGAGAGCAACAAAGTGCTTCTTGGATTTTCCCTTGAGTTTGCCCATAAAGGCCTCAAACTCGTTAGCCTCCACATTAGCTCCCTCAAGTTCATTAATGCTATCCATCGAGGAAGGATGATTAATGATGGTAGTTTTGATGTTGGAGGTTACCTTGTTGGTGGCTTTAGCCATGAGGCACTTGGCGGTGATGCTCTCATTGGGTGAGTCGAAGAGAGACACCCGTGACGTTGTTGCAATGGCAACGGAGGCCATGGCAACCGACTCATCATCTTCATCATCATCATCATCCTCATTGTACTCTTCTTGCACAACCAAAGCCTTGGGATGAGTCTTCTTGGTGAAGTTCT
This sequence comes from Triticum dicoccoides, assembly GCF_002162155.2. Taxonomy (NCBI): domain Eukaryota; kingdom Viridiplantae; phylum Streptophyta; class Magnoliopsida; order Poales; family Poaceae; genus Triticum; species Triticum dicoccoides. The sequence continues at coordinate 401,954,081 of NC_041388.1, read as the reverse complement.
TCTTGTTGGGGAACGACTTGGCCTTGTCCTTTCGGATGAGCTTGCCAGCATTGTCTTCCCTCTTCTCATACGGACATTCCGCAACGAAATGACTCACGTTGCCGCAATTGTAGCAAGTCCTTACACGTTGCTTGCCCCTTGTGCCACTCGAGTTGTTTTTGCTAAAGTTTGGCCTCGAGTTTTTCTTGCTGCAAAATTGCCTTGAAGCAAGTGCCATGTGTTCATGATATGCATACTTCATATCTTCGGGGTTGCTCTCCTCTTCTTCCTCTTCTTCTTCTTCCACGGTGAGCTTGGCCTTCAATGCAAGGTTAGGCTTCTTTGCCTGTTGAGAACGGAGCACCGCTTTGTCGGCGGTCTTGTCCAAAATGTTCATGGCCACAAACTCATCCAACACTTCGCTTGAGGTCAAAGTGTGGAAGTCCGGTCTTTGACGAATGACGGAGGACATGGCCTTGTGATAGGGCATCATTGCCTTGAGGAATTTGCGCTTGATCCAATTGTCATCCGTGTCCTTGCTCCTGTGATCTCGTAGTGAGACCGCGAGTTTGGTTACTCTCTGATAAAGCTCACGAGGTTCTTCATCTTCTTTCATTGCAAACTCATCGGCCTCATCTTGTACCACTTCATAATTGAGCGTTGAATGCTTGCGCTTCCCCGATAGAGAGAGACAACACAATGCCATGCATCTTTGGCCAAGGCGAAGGGACGAAGATGAGGTAGGTCTTCGGGTGGAATTGCATCTTGAATAATGAAGAGAGCATTCTCATTGAATTGATTGTCCGCGGCTTCCCGCGGAGTGAAGTTGCTTGGATCATGTGGATAGAAACCTTCTTCAATGATTCTCCAAAGGTTAGTGTTCACATGATTTAAATGACGTTTAAAGCAGTAAACCCAAGAATCAAAATCCTCATTTTTCACAATCTTAGGGGGAGGACCGGCATGATTCAAATGAGTAGAAGGAACCGGTCCACCATAAACAAGTGGTGGTTCCACATGGGCAAAGATGCCGGTGCCATTCTTACCACTAGAAGAAGGAGCCTTTTCACTACTAGCTTCCCCCTTGTTGGGGATAGCATCCGTCACCTTGTTGGCGGGGTTACCCACTTTCAACGGTGCGGTGGATAGTTTAAGCCCCTCAAGAAATTTAGTAAATATGCTTTCAACTTCGGTCATCATGGAGGTTTTTAATGTCTCCAAGTACACATTGAACTCCTCACGAGAGACCGAGGTTCCCCCATCTCCCGTAGACGAGATCAGATTCACATCGGAGTGTTCCTCCACACCGTCTATGGTATCAACCATACTCTTTGGACGGTAAAGTCCTTAATAAAGAGATGAGGCTCTGATACCAATTAAAAGGATCGATATGGTTGACTAGAGGGGGGGGGTGAATAGGCAACTACCAATTTTTACTTTTCTTTACCAAATTAAACTTTGCATCAAAGTAGGTTGTCTAGATGTGCAACTAGGTGAGCAACCTATATGATGCAATAACAACAAGCATACAAACAAGCAAGGGAAGAAACACTAAAGAGCTTGCACAAATAAAGGTAAGAGATAACCAAGAGTGGATCCGGTGAAGACGAGGATGTGTTACCGAAGTTCCTTCCTTTTGAGGGGAAGTACGTCTCCGTTGGAGCGGTGTGGAGGCACAATGCTCCCCAAGAAGCCACTAGGGCCACCGTATTCTCCTCACGCCCTCACACAATGCGAGATGCTGTGATTCCACTATTGGTGCCCTTGAAGGCGGCGACCGAACCTTTACAAACAAAGTTGGGGCAATCTCCACAACTTAATCGGAGGCTCCCAACAAGACCATGAAGCTTCACCACAATGGACTATGGCTCCATGGTGACCTCAACCGTCTAGGGTGCTCAAACACCCAAGAGTAACAAGATCCACTAGGGATGAGTGGGGGAATCGAAAATTTCTTGGTGGAAGTGTAGATCGAGGCCTTCTCAACCACTCCCGAGCAAATCAACAAGTTTGATTGGCTAGAGAGATAGATCAGGCCAAAATGGAGCTTGGAGCATTTAATGGAGATTGAGCAATAAATGGAGCTTGGGGGAAGAGGTGAGTGAGAGAGAAGAAGGGGACTCCCTTTTATAGTGGGGGCAACAATCCCGTTGCCCCCCACCAACCAGCCCCGCACAGGGCGGTACTACCGCTGAGAGGGGGCGATACTACCGCCAGGACAGCGGTACTGCCGCGCCAGCCAGCGGTACTGCCGCGCTGAGGAGACTAGTAGGGAAAGGACCCAAATGCGGTACTACCGCGGAGGTAGGGGCGGTACTACCGCTCCTGGAACGGTACTACCGCCTCTACAACCGTAACTAGTGCCGCAAAACCCGACACGAGAAAAAGACCTCTCGAATCGAGGCGGTAGGAGCTAGACTGCCCAGCGGTACTACGACAGTGGGGTCACGGGCGGTACTACCGCTGTGGAGCGGTACTGCCACTTGTGACCCTTCGGCCGTACTACCACAGGCAGTGCGGTACTACCGCTGGGGCGCGCGCGCGAGAGAGAGAATCTCTCAAAGATGCTGAGGACAAGGCGGAGGTGCCAGGCCCCCAGCGGTACTACCGCTTGGACCCAGACAGGACAAGGAAGAGAGGAGAGATCTCTTCAATGGAAAGGAGATGCTCGGAGGGTGAGAAGCTGATGTGTACATGATGATTCCACCCATGCAATACCCCAGCGGACCCCCTCTTGATAGTACGGTGCCCTCTATGCAACTAGTCCACCGAGAAAGAAACGAAAGAGCTACACCATCTTGAAATACACTCTGAGGGGAAGAAAGCGTCTCGTGCCAGGGGAGAATCTGTGAATTATTCAAAGCACAAGATTACTCCGCAAACATGTTGTCATCAATCACCAAAACTACCTTGAGAGAGATATGCCGTAACAATTTGATTAACTGAACTTAATTTATCATGAACATAGTCTTATAGTTTTGCATATCTATGTTGTAGATCAATAGCTCATGATTTAGCTTCCTTATTATTTTGATATGTTCCTACAGAAAAATTAGTTGAAAGTTGATAGTAGTAATGATGCGGACTGGGTCCATGACCTGAGGATTATCCTCATTGCTGCATAGAAGAATTATGTCCTTGATGCATCGCTAGGTGACAGACCTATTGCAGGAGCGAATGCAGACATTATGAACCTTTGGCAAGCTCGATATGATGACTACTTAATAGTTTAGTGCGCCATGCTTTACGGCTTAGAACCGGGACTTCAAAGACGTTTTGAACGTCATGCAACATATGAGATGCTCCAAGAGCTAAAATTTGTATTTCAGGTTCATGCCCGTGTTGAGAGGTACGAGACCTCTGACAAGTACTTTGCCTACAAGATGGAGGAGAATAGCTCAGCCAGTGAGCATGTGCTCAGAATGTCTGGGTACTACAATCACTTGAATCAAGTGGGAGTTAATCTTCCAGATAAGATAGTGATTGACGGAGTTCTCTAGTCACTATCACCACGCTACTAGAACTTCGTGATGAACTATACTATGCAAGGGATGAAAAAAAACGATCCCCGAGCTCTTCGCGATGTTGGAATCGCTGAAGGTAGAAATCAAGAAAGAGCATCAAGTGTTGATGGTTAATAAGACTACTAGTTTTAAGAAAAAGCGCAAGGAAAAGAAAGGGAACTTCAAGAAGAATGGAAAGCAAGTTGCCACTCCCATGAAGAAGCCCAAAGCTAGACCCAAGCCTGAAACTAAGTGCTTCTACTGCGAAGGAAATGGTCACTGGAAGCGGAACTACCCCAAATACTTGGCGGATAAGAAGGATGGCAAAGTGAACAAAAGTATATATGATATACATGTTATTGATGTGTACTTTACTAGTGTTTGTAGCAAACCCTGGGTATTTGATACCGGTTCAGTTGCTGAGATTAGTAACTCGAAACAGGAATTGCAGAATGAACAGAGACTAGTTAAGAGCGAAGTGACAATGTGTGTTGGAAGTGATTCCAAGGTTGATACGATCACCATCGCACACTCCCTCTACCTTCGGGATTAGTGTTCAACCTTAAATAACTGATATTTGGTGTTTGCGTTAAGCATGAATATGATTAGACCATGTTTATTGCAATACATTTATTCATTTAAGTCAAAGAATAATTGTTGTTCTGCTTACATGAATAAAACCTTGTGTGGTCATACACCCAAGATGAATGGTTTATTGAATCTCGATCGTAGTGATACACATATTCATAATATTGATGCCAAAAGATACAAAGTTGATAATGATAGTGCAACATGAAGGAAGTATGCCCTAGAGGCAATAATAAAGTTGTTATTTATATTTACTTATATCATGATAAATGATTATTATTCATGCTAGAATTGTATTAACCGGAAACTTAGTACATGTGTGAATACATAAACAAACAGAGTGTCCCTAATATGCCTCTACTTGACTAGCTTGTTAATCAGATGGTTAAGTTTCCTGACCATAGACATGAGTTTTCATTTGATGAATGGGATCACATCATTAGAGAATGATGTGATGGACAAGACCCATACGTTAGCTTAGCATAATGATCGTTTAGTTTTATTGCTATTTCTTTCTTCATGACTTATACATGTTCCTCTGACTATGAGATTATGAAACTCCCAAATACCGGAGGAACACCTTGTGTGCTGTCAAACATCACAACATAACTGGGTGATTATAAAGATGCTCTACAGGTGTCTCCAATGGTGTTTGTTGAGTTGGCATAGATTGAGATTAGGATTTGTCACCCCGAGTATCGGAGAGGTATCTCTGGGCCCTCTCGATAATGCACATCACTATGAGCCTTGCAAGCAATGTGACTAATGAGTTAGTCACGTGATGATGCATTACGGAGCGAGTAAAGAGACTTGCCAGTAATGAGATTGAACAAGGTATGATGATAAAAGTAACATGCCGATGACAAAGGGAACAACGTATGTTGTTATGCGGTTTGACCGATAAAGATCTTCATAGAATATGTGGGAGCCAATATGAGCATCCAGGTTCTGCTATTGGTTATTGACCGGAGATGTGTCTCGGTCATGTCTACATAGTTCTCAAACCCGTAGGGTCCGCACGCTTAACATTCGATGACGATTTGTATTATGAGTTATGTGATTTGATGATCGAAGTTTGTTCGGAGTCACGAATGAGATCACGGACATGACTAGGAGTCTCGAAATGGTCGAGAGTTAATGATTAATATATTGGAAGGTTACATACAGACACCGGAATGGTCCGGGTTGATTCGGATAAGTTTCGGAGTACCGGGGGTTACCGGAACCCCCCGGGAGGGTAATGGGCCACCATGGGCCTTAGTGGAGAAGAGAGAGGGCCTACCAGGAGGTGGCACGCGCCCTCCTTGACAATTCGAATTGGACAAGGGGAGGGTGCGGCGCTGATGTCTACTATGCAACTTTATTCTTGTAGACACGTGTTGGGCCTCCAAGCGCAGAGTTCTGTAGGACAGTAGCAATTTTCCCTCAAGTGGATGACCTAAGGTTTATCAATCCATGAGAGGTGTAAGATGAAGACGGTCTCTCTCAAACAACCCTGCAACCAAATACAAGAAATCTCTTGTGTCCCCAACACACCTAATACAATGGCAAATTGTATAGGTGCACTAGTTCGGCGAAGAGATGGTGATAAAAGTGTAATATGGATGGTAGAAATATATTTTTATAATCTGAATAAATAAAAACAGCAAGGTAACAAATAGTAAACGAGCACAAAAACAGTATTGCAATGCTTAAAAACAAGGCCTAGGGTCCGTACTTTCGCTAGTGCAATCTCTCAATAGTGCTAATATAGTTGGATCATATAGTTATCCCTCAAAGTGCAACAAAGAATCACTCCCGAGTTCCTATTAGCAGAGAACAAAAGATAGAAATTGTTTGTAGGGTACGAAACCACCTCAAATCTATTCTTTCGTTCGATCTATTCAAGAGTTCGTACTAAAATAACGCAAAGCTATTTTTTTCCGTTCGAGCTATCCTAGAGTTCGTACTATAATAACACCAAAGCAAATTCATATTCATAATACTCAATCCACACAAATAACTACAAGGAGACCCCAAAGTTTCTATCAGATAAAGGATAATAAAAACGTGCATCAACCCCTATGCAAAGATTACCCCAATATCACCACGGGAATCCGCAAGTTGAGTGCCATAACGTATATCAAGTGAATCAATAAGATACCCCAATGTCACCTCAGGTATTCATACTGCAAGACATACATCATGTGTTCTAAAATCTGAACATTCAATCTGACATGACAAAACTTCAAAGGGTAAATATTGAATTCATCACAACAAGACTATAGAGGGGAGAAACATCATATGATCTGACTATATTAACAAAGCCCATGATATAGATCACGAGAGAGAGAGAGAGAGAGATTAAACACATAGCTACAAACCCTCAGCTCCGAGGATGGACTACTCCCTCCTCATCACGATGGTCGCCGAGATGATGAAGATGGCCATCGAAGATGATTCCCCCCTCCGACAGGGTGCCAGAGCGGGTCTAGATTGGTTTTCGGTGGCTACGGAGCCCTGCGGCGGCGAAACTTCTGATCTAGGTTAACCCCGAGGGGTTTCAGAATATTTGGGAATCTATAGTGCAAAGAGGGGGTGCGGGAGGCCACCAAGGTGGGCACAACCCACCTGGGCGTGCCAGGGGGCCCTGGCGTGCCCTGGTGGGTTGTGCCCCCCTTAGGGCACCCCCTAGGTGCAGCTCTGGCCCATTGGGTTCCTTCTGGTCCAAAAAAATTCTCGAAAAAGTTTCGCGGTGTTTGGACTCTGTTTGATATTGATTTCTTGCGAAGTAAAGAACAAGCAAAAAACAGCAACTTGCACTTGGCACTGGGTCAATAGGTTAGTCCCAAAAAATGATATAAAGTCGCTATAAAATGATTGTAAAACATCCAAGAATGATAATATATTGGCATGAATACTTCATAACTTATAGATACGTTGGAGACGTATCAGCATCCCCAAGCTTAATTCCTACTCGTCCTCGAGTAGGTAAATGATAAAAGAAATAATTTATGAAGTGTGAATGCTAGCAAAGTGCACAAGTTTGATCAATGATAATTTCAATCACTTTTCCTAGCATCATAACATCAATTCTTTCTTATGAAACTTCTCATGTTATAGTGGCAACCAATTCACATGTTAAGGTCCAAACAATGAATTCTCTTGAAACCCAATAACCTAAGTTCTTAGTCAGCAAGCAATTGCAATTCAACTTATTCAACAGTGTTTAAGTAAGAGCTCCACATACTCAACCATCATATAGTCTTCTATGATTGCTAACACTCACCGCGTACACATGAGCAAAACGTTTCGACTAGACACATAGAAAGATAGGGGCTTATTGTTTTGCCTCCCAACGTATTCAACTCAAGGGTGATGTCAACAATAATAACTCATGCCACCCATATTCAACTGGACATATGTGCCTAGATCATTCCTCACCACATGATGCTTGCCAAAAGAGAAAAATAAAAAGGAATAGAGAGAAGAACTTTGACTCTTTGCATAAAAGTAAATACATAAAGTAAAATATAGGCCCTTCGCAGAGGGAAGAAGAGGTTACCATGCGCTATTTGTTTGTATGCTCAACCCCTTAGTGCAAAAGAACGTCACATTATATTGCCCCTTATGATAGCAACCTTTATTATGCAGTCCGTCGCTTTTATTGCTTTGCCATCACAAGTTTGTACAACGCTTAATTTTCTCTTACACTAAATGGTCTAACACTCTTAGAAGCAATTTTTATTGCCTTATTACACCGATGACAACTTACTTGAAGGATCTTGCTCAATCCTTAGGTAGGTATGGTGGACTCTTGAAGATAAGATTTGGGTTTAAGGGTTTTTGGATGCACAAGTAGTATCTCTACTTGGTGCGGAATTTTTGGCTAGCAAATATGGGGGGCAAGCACCACATGTTGAAGGATCTATGACAATATAACTTCTATGTGAATATGAACAAACATAAACCAGTACGTTGTCTTCCTTGTCCAACATCAACAATTTTGGCATATAATATTTTGATGGGGGCTCACAATCACAAAAGATTTCCATGATAGTGTATTTATATGTGAAGTTCTCTTATACTAATTATTCGTGAATTGCTTGTATGACCAATATTGTGATTGTCAAGCCTCAGGATTTCACTTTCTGAACCCAATGTGAAGCTACCACTAGGCATGATATGATTTCAACTTCATGACATTTAATTTATTCAACAATTTACTCATAGGATATAAGTGAAGCACAAGAGTAAATGACATAGAAAAGAGCTTCATTGACGGGATGTGAATGCCGCTTACTTAGCCTCTCTAGCAACTATTTGAGGACTCTATTTTATTTAAAAACTTTTAGATCTAAGTATTTTATTAAAACAGAAAAACAAAATAAAATGACATTCCAGCATAGCACAACTCATGTGAAGAAGCAAAAACTTAGGCTCAACCGATACTAACCGATAATTGTTGAAGAAAAAGGTGGGATGCCTACCGGGGCATCCCCAAGCTTAAATGATTGAGACTTCTTGAAATATTATCTTGGTATGCCTTGGACATCCCCAAGCTTGAGCTTTTGTGTCTCCTTAATTCCTCTCATATCACGGTTTTCCTAAATCTCAAAAGCTTCATCCACACAAAACTCAACAAGAACTCGTGAGACAAGTTAGTATAAACCAATGCAAAAATCTTATCATTCTCTACTTTAGCAAATCACTAAAATTATTATTCAACATTGTATACTAAATGCCTCTGCATATTTAATACTCCTATCCTCAAATAGGATCATTAAACAAGCAAACATATGCAAACATAACAACAATCTGCCAAAACAGTACAGTCCATAAAGAATGCAAGAGTATCAATACTTATTCAACTCCAAACATTATAAAAATTTACCACACTGTAGAAAATTTATCAGTGCTCATTTTACAAGAAGTTTCAACATTTTATCACATCCTGACTTTTCTAGGGAACTTTTGCAACAGCGGTAATTTTTTGTTTTCAAACAGCAACATGTATACTTGCAAAATAAGCATGGCAAAGGCTATCAATGCCACTTTTATTGAAATAAAAGATGAAAAACATTATTATAAATAAAATAAATCAAATCCTAACAAAATAAATTGACGCTCCAAGCAAAACACATATCATGTGAGGAATGAAAACATAGCTCCAAGTGAAGTTACCGATAATGTGGGAGACGAAAGAGGGGATGCCTTCCGGGGCATCCCCAAGCTTATTTGCTTGGATATTCCTTGAATATTTACTTGGGGGTGCCTTGGGCATCCCCAATATTAGGTTCTTGTCACTCCTTATTCTCCTCATATCGATATCTCACCCAAAACTTGAAAACTTCAATCACACAAAACTTAATGGAACTTTGTGAGATAGGTTAGTATGATAAAGAGCAAACCATTCCACTTTTGGTATTGTCAAAGACAAGATTCATAATTGTTATCACACAATGCCTACTGTAGCACATCATTTCTAAAATTTATATTGAGCAATATAAGCCATAGAAACTAGAAAACAAGCAAACTATGCATTGAAACAGAATCTGTCAAAAATAGAACAGTCTGTAGTAATCTGTACTCAAACCATACTTCTGCTACTCCAAAAATTCTGAAAAATTAGGAAAACCTGAGCAATTTGTCTATTAACCTTTTGAAAAAATAATCAGCATTTTATCGCGCTTCCGTTAAAAATGATAATTATTTTCCCGAGCGCAAAAGTTTCTGTTTTTCAGCAAGATCAAATCAACTATCACCGTAAGCCATCTCAAAGGTCTTACTTGGCACTTTATCGAAAAAAGCAATAAAACATGATTACTATAGTAGCATAATCATGTGAACACACAAAAATAGTAGGTAAAAGTGTTGGGCTGTCTTCCAACAAGCACTTTTCTTTAATGCCTTCTAAGCTAGGCATGATGATTTCAATGATGCTCGCATAAAAAAATAAGAATTGAAACATGAAGAGAGCATCATGAAGCATATTACTAGCAAATTTAGGTCTAACCCACTTCCTATGCATAGGGATTTTGTGAGCAAACAACTTATGGGAACAATAATCAACTAGCATAGGAAGGCAAAACAAGTGCAACTTCAAAACAATCAACACATAGAGAAGAAACTTGATATTATTGAGATATGTAAGAGCATAAGTTCCTTCCTCATAATAATTTTCAGAGGCATCATGAATTAATTCAACAATATAACCATCACATACATCACTCTTTTCATGATGCACAAGCATAGAAGATTTATCACTCTTTATGGCATAGATGTCATCATATAATCATCATAGATAGCAACTTCATTGTCATAATCAATTGAAACCTCTTCCAAAATAGTGGATGTATCACTAAATAAAGTCATGACCTCTCCAAATCCATGTTCATCAATATTGTAATAAGATTCAGCACCCTCCAAAATAGTGGGATCACTACTACCTAGAGTTGACACTCTTCCAAACCCACTTTCATCAATGCAATCATCATAAATAGGAGGCATGCTATCATCATAATAAATTTTCTTATCGAAATTAGAAGGAATCAAAGGATCATATTCATTAAGCAAAGCATCCCCAAGCTTAGGACAAGTATTATTTCCAGCAAATAAATCTTCAAACATATCATACTCATCAAACATAGCATCCCCAAGCTTGTGGTTTTGCATATCATCACAATCATTCTTATCAATAGAATGAATGGCACCAACAGTATAGCAAACATTATTATCATATTCTTCCCAATCATAATCATCGCAAGAAGCAATAGGCATAACAAAATCATCATCAATATCATCATCCTCCATCAACATATTTGATTCACTTTCATGAGGCATGATGGTGATGGGAGCAACATTATTTGGGAGAGATACCTTTTTACCTCTATTCTTTCTTCTTTTCTTCTTCTTCACCACACCATGTGTGGGTTTAATTAATTTTTTCAAGCTTCTTGTTGAAGAGATTGATTGGATAGGAAGCTCCTCCTCGTTAACTAATTCATCATAATAAACACTAGGAGGGTATTGGGAAATATTTCCCCTTTCATTAGTACTCTCTTCATATTCTATTTGTTTTCTTGTCTTTAGATAGTTGGCAATATAAGGATTCTCAATGCAATTTACCATACAAAACATATAAATTTCTTCAGATCAAAATCAAGAAATCTCTCATGATTAAATTTTGGAATACCCTTAGTTATACGTTTCATTTCTTCATACCCCAAAAGAAGACTAAGCTCTTTATGATGCTCGAGGGTAATCAAGTTATCACAATTTTTTGGACACGATTTGATCATGAAAGAATTTGCATTGGAGATTTAAATGACCATGTTCATTGCAAAGTTCACAAGAATGGCGAAAAAATTAAATCTTTCAGCACAGTCATCTAGCCTCTCTTGCAACTTTTTCGTTTCTAAATATTTATGCTTCTTACAATTCTATCTTCCCTTTTTGGTGTGCAAAGGCACTCCCAATTCACTCCGCAAAAAGTGACATGCTCATAAGAAACATTTTTGTCATGACTTATGCAATCATCATTAGCATTTTGGATATTTAAAGAATTCACACTAACAACATTTCAATCATGCTCATCATTCAAATTTTTTGTGCCAAGCATTTTATTGACTTCTTCTTCAAACAATTAAGCACAATTTTCCGAACTATTATTTTCAAGAAAAATATTATAAAGATGATCAATAATACGATGCAACCTAAATTCCATTTTTATGTAGTTTTCTTTTATAGACCAAACTAGTGATAAAACAAGAAACTAAAAGATTCAATTGCAAGATCTAAAGATATACCTTCAAGCACTCACCTCCCCGGAAACGGCGCCAGAAAAGAGCTTGATGTCTACTACGCAACTTTATTCTTGTAGACACGTGTTGGGCCTCCAAGCCCAGAGTTTTGTAGGACAGTAGCAATTTCCCCTCAAGTGGATGGCCTAAGGTTTATCAATCTGTGAGAGGTGTAGGATGAAGATGGTCTCTCTCAAACGACCCTGCAACCAAATACAAGAAATCTCTTGTGTCCCCAACACACCCAATACAATGGCAAATTGTATAGGTGCACTAGTTCGGCGAAGAGATGGTGATAAAAGTGTAATATGGATGGTAGAAATATACTTTTATAATCTGAATAAATTAAAACAACAAGGTAGGGAATACTAAATGAGCACAAAAACAGTATTGCAATGCTTAAAAACAAGGCCTAGGGTCCATACTTTCGCTAGTGCAATCTCTCAACAGTGCTAATATAATCGGATCATATAATTATCCCTCAAAGTGCAACAAAGAATCACTCTCGAGTTCCTATTAGCGGAGAACAAAAGATAGAAGTTGTTTGTAGGGTATGAAACCACCTCAAAGCTATTCTTTCCGTTCGATCTATTCAAGAGTTCGTACTAAAATAATGCAAAGCTATTTTTCCCGTTCGATCTATCCTAGAGTTCGTACTAGAATAACACCAAAGCAAATTCATATTCATAATACTCAATCCACACAAAGAACTACAAGGAGACACCAAAGTTTCTATCGGAGAAAGGATAATTAAAACGTGCATCAATCCCTATGCAAAGATTACCCCAATATCACCGTGGGAATCCGCAAGTTGAGTGCCATAACGTATATCAAGTGAATCAATAACATACCCCAATGTCACCTCAAGTATTCATACCGCAAGACATACATCATGTGTTCTCAAATCTGAACATTCAATCCGACATGACAAAACTTCAAAGGGTAAAGATTCAATTCATCACAACAAGAGTATAGAGGGAAGAAACATCATATGATCCGACTATATTAACAAAGCCCATGATATAGATCACGAGAGAGAGAGAGAGAGATTAAACACATAGCTACTGGTACAAACCCTCAGCCCTGAGGGTGGACTACTCCCTCCTCATCATGGTGGCCGCCAGGACGATGAAGATGGCCATCGGAGATGATTCCCCCCTCCGGCAGGGTGCCAGAACGGGTCTAGATTGGTTTTCGGTGGCTACGGAGCCCTGCGGCGGCGGAACTTCTGTTCTAGGTTAACCCCGAGGGGATTCGGAATATTTGGGAATTTATAGTGCAAAGAGGGGGTGCGGGAGGCCACTGAGGTGGGCACAACCCACCTGGGTGTGCCAGGGGGCCCTGGCGCGTGCTGGTGGGTTTTGCCCCCTCGGGGCACCCCCCAGGTGCAGCTCTGGCCCATTGGGTTCCTTCTGGTCCAAAACAATTCTCCAAAAAGTTTCGCAGTGTTTGGACTCCATTTGATATTGATTTCCTGCGATGTAAAAAACAAGCAAAAAACTACAACTGGCACTTGGCACTGGGTCAATAGGTTAGTCCCAAAAAATGATATAAAGTTGCTACAAAATGATTGTAAAACATCAAAGAATGATAATATATTGGCATGAATACTTCATAAATTATAGATACGTTGGAGATGTATCATGCGCCCCCCTCCTTCCTTCTCTTCTATTCCTCCTTCCATCCTTCTCCTAGTTGGAATAGAAAAGGGGAGGGGGCCGAATCCTACTTGGACCGGGAGTCCAAGTAGGACTCCCCCCTATGGCGCACCCCCCTTGGGCCGGCCTCCTCTTCCCCCCTCCTTTATATACGTGGGAGGGGAGCACCCCAAAGGCACACCAAATCTTCTCTTAGCCGTGTGCGGTGGCCCCCTCCACAGTTACACACCTCAGTCATATCATTGTAGTGCTTAGGAGAAGCCCTGCGCTGGTAACTTCATCATCACCGTCAACACGCCATCGTGCTGACGAAACTCTCCCTGGTCCTCAACTGGATCAAGAGCTCGAGGGACGTCATCGAGCTGAACGTGTGCTGAACATGGAGGTGCCATACGTTCGGTGCTTGGATCGGTTGGATATGAAGACGTTCGACTACGTCAACCACGTTATTAAATGTTTCCGCTTTTGGTCTACGAGGGTACGTGGACACACTCTCCCCTCTCGTTGATATGCATCTCCTAGATAGATCTTACATGATTGTAGGTAATTTTTTTGAAATACTGCGTTCCCCAACAGTGTCATCCGAGCCAGGTCTATGCGTAGATGTTATATGCATGAGTAGAACAGAAAGAGTTGTGGGCGATAATAGTCATACTGCTTACCAGCAACGTCTTACTTTGATTCGGCGGTATTGTTGGATGAAGCGGCCCGGACCAACATTACATGACCGCGTTCATGGGACTGGTTCTACCGAAGTGCTTCACACACAGGTGGCTTAGCGGGTGTCTGTTTCTCCAACTTCAGTTGAATTGAGTTTGACTATGCCCGTTCCTTGTTGAAGGTTAAAACAACACACTTGATGAAAACTCATTGTGGTTTTGATGTGTAGGTAAGAACGGTTCTTGCTAGAAGCCCATAGCAGCCACGTAAAACTTGCAACAACAAAGTAGAGTCCGTTTAACTTGTTTTTGCAGGGCATATTGTGATGTGATATGGTTAAGACGTGATGAGATATAAATTGTTGTATGAGATGATCATGTTTTGTAAAAGTTATCGGCAACTGGCAGGAGCCTTATGGTTGTCACTTTATTGTATGAAATGCAATCGCCATGTAATTGCTTTACTTTATCACTAAGCGATAGCGATAGTCGTAGAAGCAATAGTTGGCGAGACGACAACGATGCTACGATGGAGATTAAGGTGTCAAGCCGGCGACAATGGTGATTGATACGTCCATTTTGCATCATGCTTTTGTATCAATATTTATTGCATTATGGGCTGTTCTTACACATAATGTCACAATACTTATGCCTATTCTCTCTTATTTTACAAGGTTTACATGAAGAGGGAGAATGCCGGCAGCTGGAATTCTGGGCTAGAAAAGGAGCATATATTAGAGACCTACTCTGCACAACTCCAAAAGTCCTGAAACTTCACGAGAGCATGTTTTGGAATATATAAAAAATACTGGCGAAAGAATTAACCAGAGGGTCCCCACACCCTAGCCACGAGGGTGGGGGCACGCCTCCCTATCTCATGGGCCCCCTGGCAGGCCTCCGGTGCCCATCTTCTGCTATATGAAGTCTTTTGTCTGAGAAAAAAATCATAAGCAAGCTCACGGGACGAAACTCCGCCGCCACGAGGCGGATCCTTGGCAGAACCAATCTAGGGCTCCGGTGGAGCTGTTCTGCCGGGGAAACAACCCTCCAGGAGGGGGAAATCATCACCATCGATCCTATCATCGGGAGGGGGTCAATCTCCATCAACATCTTCACCAGCACCATCTCATCTCAAACCCTAGTTCATCTCTTGTATCCAATCTTTATCTCAAAACCTCAGACTGGTACCTGTGGGTTACTATTAGTGTTGATTACTCCTTGTAGTTGATGCTAGTTGGTTTATTTGGTGGAAGATCATATGTCCAGATCCTTTATGCATATTAATACCCCTCTAATTATGAACATGAATATGATTTGTGAGTAGTTATGTTTGTTCTTGAGGACATGGGAGAAGTCTTGCTATAAGTAGTCATGTGAATTTGGTATTCGTTCGATATTTTGATGAGAGGTATGTTGTCTCTCCTCTAGTGGTGTCATGTGAACATCGACTACATGACACTTGACCATTGTTTGGGCCTAGGGGAAGGCATTGGGAAGTAATAAGTAGATGATGGGTTGCTAGAGTTACAGAAGCTTAAACCCTAGTTTATGAGTTGCTTCGTAAGGGGCTGATTTGGATCCATATGTTTCATGCTATGGTTAGGTTTACCTTAATACTTCTTTTGTAGTTGCGGATGCTTGAAAGAGGGGTTAATCATAAGTGGGATGCTTGTCCAAGGAAGGGCAGTACCCAAGCACCGGTCCACCCACATATCAAATTATCAAAGTACCGAACATGAATATGAACGTGATGAAAACTAGCTTGACGATAATTCCCAATGTGTCCTCGGGAGCGCTTTCCTTTATATAAGAGTTTGTCCAGGGTTGTCTTTTGGTACAAAAAGGATTGGTCCATCTTGATGCACCTTATTTACTTTTATTACTTGTTACCCATTACAAATTACCTTATCACAAAACTATCTGTTACCGATAATTTCAGTGCTTGCAGAGAATACCTTACTGAAAACTGCTTATCATTTTCTTTTGCTCCTCGTTGGGGTCGACACTCTTATCGAAAGGACTACGATAGATCCCCTATACTTGTGGGTCATCAAGACTCTTTTCTGGCGCCGTTGCCGGGGAGTGAAGCGCCTTTGGTAGGTGGAACTTGGTAAGGAAAAATTTATATAGTGTGCTGAAATTTACTGTCACTTGTTACTATGAAACATAATCCTTCGAGGGGCTTGTTTGGGGTATCTTCACCCGACCAGTAGAGCAAAGAGTTGCTCATAAACCTACTAAACCTACTGAAAATGTTTACTTTGAAATTCCTTCGGGTATGATAGAGAAACTGCTAGCTAATCCTTTCACAGGTGATGGAACATTACATCCCGATTTGCACCTAATCTATGTGGATGATGTTTGTGGATTATTTAAGCTTGCAGGTATGCCTGAGGATGTTACCAAGAAGAAGGTCTTCCCTTTATCTTTGAAGGGAAAGGCATTGACATGGTTTAGGCTATGTGATGATATGGGATCATGGAACTACAACCGATTGAAATTGGAATTTCGTCAGAAGTTTTATCCTATGCATCTGGTTCATCGTGATCGTAATTATATATATATAATTTTTGGCCTCGCGAAGGAGAAAGCATCTCTCAAGCTTGGGGGAGGCTTAAGTCAATGTTGTATTGATGCCCCAATCACGAGCTCTCAAAAGAAATGATTATTCAAAAAAATTATGCTCGGCTTTCTCTCAGTAATCGCTCCATGCTCGATTCTTCCTGTACTGGATATTTTATGATGAAGACTATTGAATTCAAATGGGATTTATTGGAAATAATTAAACGCAACTCTGAAGATTGGGACCTCAACAAAGGTAAGGAGTCAGGTATAACACCTAAGTTTGATTGTGTTAATTCTTTTATGGATACCGATGTTTTCCATGAATTTAGCACTAAATATGGACTTCACTCTGAGATAGTAGCTTCTTTCTGTGAATCCTTTGCTAATCATGTTGATCTCCCCAAGGAGAAGTGGTTTAAATATAATCCTCCCATTGAAGTAAAAGTAGTTGCACCTATTAAAGTTGAAGAAAAGACTATCACTTATAATGATCCTGTTGTTCCTACTGCTTATATTGAGAAACCACCTTTCCCTGTTAGAATAAAGGATCATGCTATAGCTTCAACTATGGTTAACAAAAGTAATATTAAGACACCTAAACCCCCTAAGAAAATTAAAGTTGAACCTCGTGTTGCTATGGTTAAAGATCTCTTGGCCGATAATATTGATGGACATGTTATTTACTTTTGCAACGAATCTGCTAGAATTGCTAGACCTGATACTAAAAATAAACATAGACCTGTTGTAGGCATGCTTGTTATTTCTGTTAAAATAGGAGATCATTGCTATCATGGCTTATGTGATATGGGTGCTAGTGCAAGTGCAATACCTCATTCCTTATACAAAGAAATTATGCATGATATTGCACCTGCTGAGATAGAAGAGATTGATGTTAAAATTAAGCTTGCCAATAGAGATACTATTTCACCAGTTGGGATTGTTAGAGATGTTGAAGTCTTGTGTGCGAAAGTTAAATATCCTGCTGATTTTCTTGTTCTTGGTTCCCCACAAGATGACTTTTGTCCCATTATATTTGGTAGACCCTTCTTGAATACTGTTAATGCTAAGATAGACTGCAATAAGGATATTGTTTTTGTTGGTTTAGGGGCTATGTCTCATGAGTTTAATTTTGCCAAATTTCGTAGACAACCCCATGATAAAGAATTGCCTAGTAAATATGAAATTATTGGTCTTGCTTCTATTGTCGTGCCTCCTAGTGATCCTTTAGAACAATATTTGCTAGACCATGAAAATGATATGTTTATGAATGAAAGAAGGGAAATAGATGAAGTATTCTTTAAACAGGGACCTATTTTGAAGCACAACTTGCCTGTTGAAATCTTAGGGTATCCTCCTCCACCTAAGGGTGATCTCGTTTTTGAGCTTAAACCTTTACCTGATACTCTTAAATATGCTTATCTTGATGAGAAAGAGATATATCCTGTTATTATTAGTGCTAACCTTTCAGAGCATGAAGAAAGGAAATTATTGAAAACTCTGAAGAAGCACCGTGCTGCTATTGGATATACTCTTGATGATCTTAAGGGCATTAGTCCCACTCTATGCCAACACAAAATAAAATTGGAGAAAGACGCTAAACCAGTTGTGATCACCAACGACGGTTAAATCCTAAGATGAAAGAAGTGGTAAGAAAAGAAATACTAAAGCTTCTGGAGGCGGGTATAATTTATCCCGTTGCTGATAGTCAATGGGTAAGTCCTGTCCATTGTGTCCCTAAGAAGGGAGGTATTATTGTTGTTCCTAATGATAAAGATGAATTGATCCCACAAAGAATTGTTACAGGTTACAGAATGGTAATTGATTTCCGCAAATTAAATAAAGCTACTAAAAAAGATCATTACCCTTTACCTTTTATTGATCAAATGCTAGAAAGATTATCCAAGCATACACATTTTTGCTTTCTAGATGGTTATTCTGGTTTCTCTCAAATACCTGTGTCAAAAGAGGATCAAGAAAAGATAATTTTTACATGCCCTTTCGGTACCTTTGCTTATAGACGTATGCCTTTTGGTTTATGCAATGCACCTGCTACCTTTCAAAGATGTATGACTGCTATATTCTCTGACTTTTGTGAAAATATTGTTGAGGTTTTCATGGATGATTTCTTCGTATATGGAACTTTTTTTGATGATTGCTTAAGCAACCTTGATCGAGTTTTGCAGAGATGTGACGAAACTAATCTTGTCTTGAATTGGGAGAAGTGCCACTTTATGGTTAATGAAGGTATTGTCTTGGGGCATAAAATTTCTGAAAGAGGTATTGAAGTTGATAAAGCTAAAGTTGATGCTATTGAAAAGATGCCGTGTCCTAAGGACATTAAAGGTATAAGAAGTTTCCTTGGTCATGTCGGTTTTTATAGGAGGTTCATTAAAGACTTCTCAAAAATTTCCAGGTCTTTGACTAATCTCTTACAAAAATATGTTCCTTTTGTCTTTGATGATGATTGTGTAGAAGCATTTGAAATACTTAAGAAAGCCTTGATTTCTGCACCCATTGTTCAGCCTCCTGATTGGAATTTACCATTTGAAATTATGTTTGATGCTAGTGATTATGCTGTAGGTGTTGTTCTAGGACAAAGAGTTGATAAGAAATTAAATGTTATCCAATATGCTAGTAAAACTCTAGACAGTGCCCAAAGAAATTATGCTACTACTGAAAAAGAATTTTTAGCAGTTGTATTTGCTTGTGTTAAGTTCACACCTTATATTGTTGATTCTAAAGTAACTGTTCACACTGATCATGCTGCTATTAAATATCTTATGGAAAAGAAAGATGCTAAACCTAGACTTATTAGATGGGTTCTCTTTCTACAAGAATTTGATTTGCATATTATTGATAGAAAGGGAGCTGAGAACTCTGTTGCAGACAACTTGTCTAGGTTAGAGAATGTTCTTGATGACCCACTACCTATTGATGATAGCTTTCCTGATGAACAATTAGCTGTCATAAATGCTTCTCGTACTGCTCCATGGTATGCTGATTATGCTAATTACATTGTTGCTAAATTTATACCACCTAGTTTCACATATCAGCAAAAGAAAAGGTTTTTCTATGATTTAAGACATTATTTGTGGGATGACCCACACCTTTATAAAGAAGGAGTAGATGGTGTTATTAGACGTTGTGTACCTGAGCATGAACAGGAACAGATCTTACGCAAGTGTCACTCCAAGGCTTATGGAGGACACCATGCTGGAGATAGAACTGCACATAAGGTATTGCAATCCGGTTTTTATTGGCCTACTCTCTTCAAGGATGCCCGTAAGTTTGTCTTGTCTTGTGATGAATGTCAAAGAATTGGTAATATCAGTAGACGTCAAGAAATGCCTATGAATTATTCACTTGTTATTGAACCATTTGATGTTTGGGGCTTTGATTATATGGGACCGTTTCCTTCCTCTAATGGGTATACACATATTTTAGTTGCTATTGATTATGTTACTAAGTGGGTAGAAGCTATTCCAACTAGTAGTGCTGATCATAACACCTCTATTAAGATGCTTAAAGAAGTTATTTTTCCGAGGTTAGGAGTCCCTAGATACTTAATGACTGATGGTGGTTCACATTTTATTCATGGTGCTTTTCATAAAATGCTTGCTAAGTATGATGTTAATCATAAAATTGCATCTCCTTATCATCCACAGTCTAGTGGTCAAGTAGAATTGATTAATATAGGTCTTAAATTAATTTTGCAAAAGAATGTTAATAGATCTAGAAAAAATTGGTCCAAGATACTTGATGATGCATTATGGGCCTATAGAACTGCATACAAAAATCCTATGGGTATGTCTCCGTATAGAATGGTTTATGGTAAAGCATGTCACTTACCTCTCGAACTAGAGCATAAGGCATATTGGGCCATTAAAGAGCTCAACTATGACTTCAAACTTGCCGATGAGAAGATGCTTTTTGACATTATCTCACTTGATGAATGGAGAACCGAGGCTTATGAAAATGCCAAACTATTTAAAGAAAATGTTAAAAGATGGCATGACAAAAGGATACAAAAACGTGAGTTTAATGTAGGTGATTATGTATTGTTATACAACTCTCGTTTAAGATTTTTTTTGCAGGAAAACTCCTCTATAAATGGGAAGGTCCTTACGTCATCGAGGAGGTCAATCGTTTCGGTGCCATAAAAATCAACAACTTCGAAGGCACAAATCCGAGGGTGGTGAACGGTCAAAGAATTAAACATTACATCTAAGGTAATCCCATAAATGTTGAAACTAATGTTATTGAAACCGTAACCCTGGAGGAATACATAAGGGACACTTTCCAGAATGTTTCAGACTCCGAAAAGGAAGAGTTATGTGGTACGGTAAGTAAACCGACTCCAAAACAGTTCTAATAGCAATTTTTCTCCGTTTTGGAATATTTAAGAAAATAGGAAATTAAGAAGCAGTATGGGAAGGACATGAGGATTCCACGAGGGAGGAGGGCGCTCCCTACCCCCTGGGCGCGCCCCCTGCCTCATGGGCACCTCGTGTGCTCTTCGGACTCCGTTTTCTTGTGTGATACTTCTTTTGGTCGGTAAAAAATCATTATATAATCTCCCGAAGGTTTTAACCACCATACCACACAAATATCCTCTGTTTTTGTTTCGAGCTATTTCTGCAGCAGATCTAGAGCAGGATGTCTTCTCAAGAGTCAGTCGGGGAGAGTCGGGTGTCTCATCAAATACCGGGGCCAAGAGCAAACAGTGATGCTGACCACTTTGGGCCATCAACTGAGGAAGATATGGAGGCCGACTTGAAAAGGATAGATGCCATGGAGGAGGATCAAGAAGTTACTTCTCGTTTTCGGGCCGGATTCACGATGGGGGAACTACAGAGCTCAGCTATTCCAAACTCGGTCATCCCTTCCAATGTTAGATTTCTTTCTTATGAAAATATGAAAAAGAGTGTTACTTGTTCTCCCGCGGCTATGCAACATCCTTGGGTGAAAGGAGATTTAGCCGTCACGGGAAAGCTCCGTAAGGAAATAATGGACCTCAAGCAGCAAGTCAGTAAGCTCGAGGAAGAGAATCGTATCCCGAGGGGCATCATCGCCACGAATATCACATCACCACCCCCGAAGAAAGAGACATAAACACATGGGTATGGGCACTCCCCTTGGCAACTGCCAAGCTTGGGGGAGTGCCCCGGTATTGAATCACCATCACACTCCTATCTTTACCGTTTTTCTTAGTTCGATCCTTTTGGTTATATCTTGATCTAGTAGAATAAAGTTTTAGTATGATCTAGTTTTGAGTTTTGCTTTATGATCCTTCTATGTAATCGAGTCCGTGAGCTATATATAATAAAGATTAGTTATGAGTCAAGTGCCTGATTATCTTGCCATGATCTGGAGGGAATAAAAATAAAAGAGAAGAGAAAGAATAAAAAGAAATAAAAAGATCATATTGATCTTATGGAGAGTAATGACTTCACATATAAAGAGTATGATGAACAAAAGTTGTTGAGAGTTGACAAACATAGTTTTGGTCATCGTTGCATTTAATAGGAAGTAATAAATAAAGAAAGGTTTTCACATATAAATATACTATCTTGGACATCTTTTATGATTGTGAGCACTCATTAAAATATGACATGCTAAAAAGTTGATGTTGGACAAGGAAGACAACGTAATGGGTTATGTTTTCTTACATCCCAAATAAATTATATTGTCATGGATCATCCAACATGTTGAGCTTGCCTCTCCCCCTCATGCTAGCCAAATTCTTTGCACAAAGTAGAGATATTACTTGTGCTTCCAAATATCCTTAAACCCAGTTTTGCCATGAGAGTCCACCATATCTACCTATGGATTGAGTAAGATCCTTCAAGTAAGTTTTCATTGTTGCAAGAAATAAAAATTGCTCTATAAATATGTATGATTTATTAGTGTGGAGAAAATAATCTTTATACAATCTTGTGATGTCGAGGAAATAAAAGCGACAGATTGCATAATAAAGGTCCATATCACAAGTGGCAATATAAAGTGACGTTCTTTTGCATTAAGATTTCGTGCATCCAACCATAAAAGCACATGAAAACCTCTGCTTCCCTCCGCGAAGGGCCTATCTTTTATCCTTGTCTTATACTTCATACAAGAGTCATGGTGATTTTCACCTTTCCTTTTTACATTTTATCCTTTGGCTAGCACCGTGTGTTGGAAAGATCCTGATATATATAGCTAATTGGATGTGAGTTTTCATGAAATATTATTGTTGACATTACCCTGGAGGTAAAAGGTTGGGAGGCAAAACTATAAGCCCCTATCTTTCTCTGTGTCCGATTAAAACTTCATACCCATAAATATTGTGTGAGTGTTAGCAATTGTGAAAGACTAAATGATAGTTGAGTATGTGGACTTGCTGAAAAGCTCTTATATTGACTCTTTCTGATGTTATGATAAATTGCAATTTCTTCAATGACTGCGATTATAGTTTGTTAGTTTTCAATGAAGTCTCTGATTCATACTTGATGTGAATGAATCGTTACTTTAGCATAAGAAATCATATCACACA
>NC_041388.1:401846972-401930213 GCF_002162155.2 Triticum dicoccoides | reverse complement strand
ATATATATATATATATATATATATATATATATATATATATATATATATATATATATATTGCTGTTATAAGAATGATCATGATGCCCTCATGTCCGAATTTTGTTTTATCGACACCTCTATCTCTAAACATGTGGGCATATTTTTTGTTATCAGCTTCCGCTTGACGACAAGCGAGGTCTAAGCTTGGGGGAGTTGATACATCCATTTTACATCATGCTTTTATATCAATATTTATTGCATTATGGGCTGTTATTACACATAATGTCAAAATACTTATGCCTATTCTCTCTTATTTTACAAGGTTTACATGAAGAGGGAGAATGCCGACAGCTGGAATTCTGGGCTGGAAAAGGAGCAAATATTAGAGACCTATTCTACACAACTCCAAAAGTCCTGAAACTTCACGGGAGCACGTTTTGGAATATATAAAAAATACTAGCGAAAGAATTAACCAGAGGGGGCCCAAACCTAGCCACGAGGGTGGGGGGCACTCCCTACTCCCTGGGCGCGCCCCTGCTACCTCTTGAGCACTGTGTTGGTTTTCCCTTGAAGAGGAAAGGGTGATGCAATAGAGCAACATAAGTATTTCCCTCAGTTTTTGAGAACCAAGGTATCAATCCAGTAGGAGACCACGCGCGAGTCACCTCGTACCTACACAAACAAATAAGAACCTCGCAACCAACACGAGATCTGATAGAGATGATAATAATAAGATAAGTATTTTTGGTATTTTTATGATATAGATTGAAAGTAAATAAAGCAAAATAAACGGTGCCAGAAATAGCTTGTTGACGGGATATTAATATGATGGAAAATAGACCCGGGGGCCATAGGTTTCACTAGTGGTTTCTCTCAAGATAGCATAAGTATTACGGTGGGTGAACAAATTACTGTAGAGCAATTGATAGAAAAGCGAATAATTATGAGAATATCTAGGCATGATCATGTACATAGGCATCACGTCCGTGACAAGTAGACCAACTCTTGCCTGCATCTACTACTATTACTCCACACATCGACCGCTATCCAGCATGCATCTAGAGTATTAAGTTCATAAGAACAGAGTAACGCCTTAAGCAAGATGACATGATGTAGAGGGATAAACTCACGCAATATGATATAAAACCCATCTTTTTATCCTCGATGGCAATAATACAATACGTGTCGTTTCCCTTTCTGTCACTAGGATCGAGCACCGCAAGATTGAACCCAAAGCTAAGCACTTCTCCCATTGCAAGAAAGATAAATCTAGTAGGCCAAACCAAACTGATAATTCGAAGGGACTTGCAAAGATAAACCAATGATACATAAAAGAATTCAGAGAAGATTCAAATATTGTTCATAGATAACCTTGATCATAAACCCACAATTCATCGGATCTCGACAAACACACTTCAAAAGAAGATTACATCGAATAGATCTCCAAGAGAATCAAGGAGAACTTTGTATTGAGATCCACAGAGAGAGAAGAAGCCATTTAGCTACTAGCTATGGACCCGAAGGTCTGAAGTAAACTACTCACACATCACCGGAGAGGCCATGGAGTTGATGTAGAGGCCCTCCGTGATCAATGCCCCCTCCGGCAGAGCTCCAGAAAAGGCCCCAAGATGGGATCTCTTGGGTACAGAAGGTTGTGGCGGTGGAATTAGGTTTTCGTGGTGCTCCTGGATGTTTGGGGTACGTGGATATATATAGGATGAAGAAGTAGGTCGGTGGAGCAATGAGGGGCCCACAAGGGTGGAGGGCGTGCCCAGGGGGGTAGGCGCGCCCCCTGCCTCGTGGCCTCCTTGATTGTTTCTTGACGCCCACTCCAAGTCTCCTGGATCATGTTCGTTGAGAAAATCACGTTCCCGAAGGTTTCAGTCCGTTTGGACTCCGTTTGATATTCCTTTTCGGTGAAACACTGAAATAGGCAAAGAACATCAATTTGGGCCGGGCCTCCGGTTAATAGGTTAGTCCCAAAAATAATATAAAAGTGTAAAACAAGCCCATTAACATCCAAAATAGATAATATAATATCATGGAGCAATCTAAAATTATAGATACATTGGAGACGTATCAGCATCCCCAAGCTTAATTCCTGCTCGTCCTCGAGTAGGTAAATGATAAAAACAGAATTTTTAATGTGGAATGCTTCCTAACATATTTCTTAATGTAATTTTTCTTTATTGTGGCATGAATGTTCAGATCCTAAAGATTCAAGATAAAAGTTTAATATTGACATAGAAATAATAATACTTCAAGCATACTAGCTAAGCAATCATGTCTTCTCAAAATAACATGGCCAAAGAAAGTTATCTCTACAAAATCATATAGTCTGGCTATGCTCTATCTTCATCACACAAAATATTAAATCATGCACAACCCAGATGACAAGCCAAGCAATTGTTTCATACTTTTGATGTTCTCAAACTTTTTCAATCTTCACACAATATATGAGCGTGAGCCATGGATATAGCACTATGGTGGAATAGAATGGTGGTTGTGGAGAAGACAAAAAAGGAGAAGATAGTTTCACATCAACTAGGCGTATCAACGGGCTATGGAGATGCCCATTAATAGATATCAATGTGAATGAGTAGGGATTGCCATGCAGTGGATGCACTAGAGCTATAGGTGTATGAAAGCTCAACAAAAGAAACTAAGCGGGTGTGCATCCAACTTGCTTGCTCACGAAGACCTAGGGCAATTTGAGGAAGCCCGTCATTGGAATATACAAGCCAAGTTCTATAATGTAAAATTCCCACTAGTTTATGAAAGTGACAACATAGGAGACTCTCTATCATGAAGATCACGATGCTACTTTGAAGCACAAGTGTGGAAAAGGGATAGTAACATTGTCCCTTCTCTCTTTTTCTCTCTTTTTCATTTTTTTATTTGAGCCTTCTTTTTTTTCCCTTTTTCTTTTTGGCCTCTTTTTTTTCGTCCGGAGTCTCATCCCGACTTGTGGGGGAATCATAGTCTTCATCATCCTTTCCTCACATGGGACAATGCTCTAATAATGATGATCATCACACTTCTTTTTACTTACAACTCAAGAATTACAACTTAATACTTAGAACAAAACATGACCCTATGTGAATGCCTCCGGCGGTGTACCGGGATATGCAATGAATCAAGAGTGACATTTATGAAAGAATTATGAATGGTGGCTTTGCCACAAATACGATGTCAACTACATGATCATGCAAAGCAATATAACAATGATGAAGCGTGTCATAGCAAACGGAATGGTGGAAATTTGCATGGCGATATATCTCGGAATGGCTATGGAAATGCCATAATAGGTAGGTATGGTGGCTGTTTTGAGGAAGGTATATGGTGGGTTTATGGTACCGACAAGAGTTGCGCGGTACTAGAGAGGCTAGCAATGGTGGAAGGGTGAGGGTGCATATAATCCATGGAATCAACATTAGTCATAAAGAACTCACATACTTATTGCAAAAATCTATTAGTTATCGAAACAAAGTACTACGCGCATGCTCCTAGGGGATAGATTGGTGGAAAAGACCATCGCTCGTCCCCGACCGCCACTCATAAGGAAGGCAATCAATAAATAAATCATGCTCCGACTTCATCACATAACGGTTCACCATACGTGCATGCTACGGGAATCACAAACTTCAACACAAGTATTTCTCAAATTCACAACTACTCAACTAGCATGACTCTAATATCACCATCTCCATATCTCAAAACAATCATCAAGTATCAAACTTCTCATAGTATTAAATGCACTTGCATGAAAGTTTTTATTATTGCCATGTTTTTATAAAGGACTCTTAGAATAATATAAGTGAAGCATGAGAGATCAATTATTTCTATAAAATAGAACCACCGCCGTGCTCTAAAAGATATAAGTGAAGCACTAGAGCAAAAACTATATGGCTCAAAAGATATAAGTGAAGCACATAGAGTATTCTAATATATTCCAATTCATGTGTGTCTCTCTCAAAGGGTGTGTACAGCAAGGATGATTGTGGTAAACTAAAAAGCAAAGACTCAAATCATACAAGACGCTCCAAGCAAAACACATATCATGTGGCGATTAAAAATATAGCTCCAAGTAAAGTTATTGATGAATGAAGACAGAAGAGGGGATGCCTTCCGGGGCATCCCCAAGCTTAGGCTTTTTGGTGTCCTTGTATTTTAACTTGGGGTGCCATGGGCATCCCCAAGCTTTGGCTCTTGCCACTCCTTGTTCCATAATCCATCAAATCTTTACCCAAAACTTGAAAACTTCACACCACAAAACTTAAATAGAAAATCTCGTGAGCTCCGTTAGCGAAAGAAAACAAAACACCACTTCAAGGTACTGTAATGAACTCATTTTATTTATTTATATTGGTGTTAAACCTACCTTATTCCAACTTCTATATGGTTTATAAAATCTTTTACTAGCCATAGATTCATCAAAATAAGCAAACAACACACGAAAAACACAATCTGTCAAAAACAGAATAGTCTGTAGTAATCTGTAACTAACACAAACTTCTAGAACCCCAAAATTTCTAAAATAAATTGCTGGACGTGAGGAATTTATCTATTAATCATCTGCAAAAATAATTAACTAAATAGCACTCTCCAATAAAACTGGCAGAAATTCTGTGAGCGCTAAAGTTTCTGTTTTTTACAGCAAGATCAAAAAGACTTTCCCCAAGTCTTCCCAACGGTTCTACTTGGCACAAACACTAATTAAACACAAAAAACACAACCAAAACAGAGTCTAGATAAATTATTTATTACTAAACAGGAGCAAAAAGCAAGGAACAAAAATAAAATTGGATTGCCTCCCAACAAGCGCTATCGTTTAACGCCCCTAGCTTGGCATAAAAGCGAAGATAGATCTAGGTATTGCCATCTTTGGTAGGTGTTGGGGATATTACTACCGGAGGTAAACCGGCCTTGGGTAGCTGGGTTGACTCTTTGAAGATTAGAAGCCCATGAAGATGTAAAGATGCTAGCGCTTTACGGAGGGCCCAAAGGCGAGTTACAGTATGTAAATGTAAACCGGCCCAGTCATGTAACTTGTATAGTAAGATAGAAAGAGAGAGGCCGAACCGGATACGTTTATAAACCGGCTTCGGGACTCTGTAGCCCGGCGGGCGTCAGCCTATGTATATAAAGGGACGACCCGGCCGCGGTTTAGAGACAGACAACAACAACTCGAAAGCTAGACAAAGCGGATTCGCTCCCTGGCCTTCGAAACCCTAGCAATACCAATCACAACTAGACGTAGGCTTTTACCTTCATCGAAGGGGCCGAACTAGTATAAACTCCCGTGTCCCCTTGTCCGGTTTAACCCCTTTAAGCTAACCCATTGCGATGGCTCCACAACTAAGTCCTTTTACGAGGACATCTGCCGTGACAAACCCACGACAGTTGGCGCCCACCATGGGGCTATCGCACGATGGTTTCGAGTTCTTGAAGGGCAGCTTCGATGGACTTAAGGGATACGCTATGGGCCGGATGACGAAGAGTCGCCACGGCAATCTCTACATCGACAATGCAGGATGGGGTCCCAAGGCCGATTCAATCGAATACGGGTACCGGGTCCCCTTTGGTGGGATTCACGTCTTCATCGGCAAGATCGGCGAACCGGCCCCCGAGCCGGACATCTGCACCGACATCATCGAAATGGCTCGGCGTGCAAGTCCTTCGCCGGTTCAGCTCGAGGCAAGGCATGTTTTCGTAGGTGTCGTCCATGGATCAGGGCACGAGGACGGACCGGTGTCCGAAGGAGAAACCATAGTCTGCGCTGATGACGAGTCTTCTGGAGAAACCGAATCGCTTTACCAGTTGCAGGACGGCCGAATGGAGGGAGGATCCGAGGGCAACAATATTTCGGATTCCCCCGGTCTGCCAAACCGGGCCGCCATCTTCATGTCCGGCACACAATCGGTGCCTCATTCATCTACCACCACAGCAATGCTCTCCAGTTCAACAACGGCCACACCAGCAGGGGCAGGAAGCTCGGCGCCACCTCCGGCCCAAGTCTTATCTGATTTGTTCGATGCTCTGGCAACATTGATGTCCACGGAGGTAGACGCAGCAGCCAGGGATCAGCACAATGCGGAGATTGCAAAGGTGAAAGATCAGATAGCCCAGGCCAAGGCGGACCTGGCAGCAGAGAATGCCAGGATGGCTACGGAGCGGGCCAAGTTGGAAGCACAGGCTTACCGGATTAGACTGGACCAGAATGCTTCAGAGGAAGTCATGAGAAGAAGGTACCGATCATGTATCCCATCGGTTTATGAGCCGCAGGATCTTTTCAACACGCCAGGCGCAGGAGCTAGTAACTAGGCGGGGGCGCCGGGAGTAGGAGCGTCGGTTCAGCCGCGCACGACGGACCTGCCTCGCCAGAACAACATTGTACCATCAACGCCGCCCGGGCATTATTCCAACCCGTTGGACAACATTGTGGCCGTTGCGTCACGCCTGGCGGCCCTCCCAACCGATGACGAGTCACCAGTGGCAGTGGAAGCACGCCGGGCCAGGGATCTCCTTCAGACAACACTAAATCAACAACAAGCATATTCACACAGCCGTGAGAGGATTCACTCCACTCCCCGCCCAAGCCGGAGTTATAGCAGACACGTGGAAGACGAACCGGCCGTGTCCAGTAGTGCACGCCGCCGAAATTTGCCACGAGGGAACAACCCGGCTGGGGGAGGTGCCAATGCACAAGATGTTGTGGATCATGGCCGCGCACGTCGAGAGGCCGAGTTGACAGCTCGACACGAGGCACGACAGCATACTCCGGTTCACCCCACTGCCTCCGTGGAGCCAGGGGTGATGTTCAGTTCCTTAGGGGTACCGTGCTTATCTCCTGCTTTGCGTAATGTGCGACTACCCAAGGATTTCAAGGGACCTCGTAAGGTACCAAATTATACTGCCGATTTGCAGCCAGAGGCGTGGGTGGAGAGCTATGAGATGGCAATGGAGATGTTAGATGTGGACGAGGCAGTGTGTGCTAAATATTTCACCATGATGTTGGAAGGAACAGCTCGCACTTGGTTGAAGAGCTTGCCGACCAACTCTATTGGATCATGGGCCGAATTGAAGCACCGGTTTATGCAGAACTTCAAGGATACGTGTAAGCAGCCGATGTCAATTGTAGATCTGGCCGCTTGTGTCCAAGAGGAAGGGGAGTCCACGACCCATTGGGTCAAATGGGTCTCGGCAATTTTGCATTCGTCAGATCGTATCAACTCAGACACAAAAATGTTAACGTTAGAGGGTAATTGCGGTTTCAAACCGTTGAAATAGAAGTTGGGAAGGCTCAAACGTCACTGCAAAGACATGTCAACACTCATGGCTGCTTTGATTAAATACGCCGATTCAGATAATACCAAGGATTCAGATTTAGAGGAGGACAAACCGGAGAAGGGTAAGAAGACCGGCAATGCCAAAGGCCAACAACACAATCCGGCAGGCCATGGAAACACTGGTAAGTGCAAGGCCGACAGTGGTTTAGACTTTGTCGCAAATACCAATGCATAGGAGAATGGCCAACGCCGTAAAGGCAAGCAGCCCCAGAGGGGTGGAGGTACAGGCAACAATTTGGAGCGTTTGTTAAATCAGCCCTGTCCAAAGCATGGATCAAAGGAGAAACCGGCATCACATATCTGGAAAGATTGTTATATCATGCGGGATTTCAAGAATTCCAATATGTTCCAATATGACAACGGCCCGCCCGGTGGTTCAGGAGGAGGTTTCCACGGGCCGGGTTACGGAGGCGGTGGTTCCGGTTCAGGGTTTCCAGGCAATCAAACCGGACACGTCAATCAAGGACACTATCGTGGTTTTGTCACGACAGATGTCCTAGAGAAAGGACTTAGTCGTGAGGCCATCACAACGGGTTAGCTCGAAGGGGTTAAAGCGGACACAGGGACGCAAGAGGGTTTATACTAGTTCGGCCCCTTCGATGAAGGTAAAAGCCGACGTCTAGTTGTGATGGAATTGATGGGGTTTCGATGACTAGGGAGCAAAACAAGCTTCGCCTAAGTCTAGAGTTGTTGTCTGTCCTCCTAAACTGCCACCGGGTCATCACCTTATATACACGGGTGACGCCCGTCGGTTCACAGAGTCCTAACACCGGTTCATATTCGTATCCGGGTTGGTCTCTCCTTATTCCTATCTTACAATACAAGTTTACATACAGATGCCGGTTTACGGCTACAAGTCTTAAACCGACTACGGGCCTCAGGCCCTCATCTATCTTCTTGGGCTTTAACACTCTTGAGTTACTGATGAAGTTAACCCGGCCCACATAGGCCGGTTTACGCCCAGTAGTAATATCCCCAACATTAGGCCCCAGATTGATTTGAACGGGTTCATGTCAATCCTTAGCAAAATCTTCATCTTCAACATCTTCTCGTAGTTGCTGAACCGCCATGATGTCATCCTCTCCAGTTGCTGTAAGCCAAGGTGACGTCATCTGTCATAAATAAAACATCCCTGATATCTCCTTGTTTAATAAACTCACAACAACCGAGGCGACAGCTCCGCTTCCAAAATTTTCGGTTCCTGGATTCACGCGCCTGACACATGTCTTTTTGCCTTATAAATAGGGCCGAAGGGTCATTTCTTTTCTCCCCTTTGTGCCCTTCCTCTTCGTCTTCCTCGCGTTGCCAGTCTCAGAGCTCCGCCACCGCCATCGTCTTTTGCATCGACCTTGGCCGCTGCATCAACCTGAGCGCACCAGAAAACTGCGGTGACCTCCCGTATCTTCCTCAGCTTTGGTAGGTCTTCTGCTCTTCTCACCATAGATCTGTTCTAGGGTTTCGTGTTCTTGCTGCGTTCATCACCTGTTCATGTTCATATGCTAGCTCCTGGATGCATCTGTGAACCCCTTCTCTGTATAGTGATAACTTTTAGTATCCTCCTTTAGTTTCATGCCTAAAACCATAGATCTCACATATATTTCTGCCCATTGATTCAATACTGTTGTGCTTTGAGCTTTTGAATATTTTCCTTCTTTTCTGAACTTGCTTCAGATCCATTGCTGTAGGGAAATCTTGTGAAATCTGTTTCTGTACACTTACCCATCCGCAATCTCAACTGTTTCAATGCTTAGATTCGGCGGTTTAACTTGGTGTAGAAAAAATTAACAAACTGGTGTATACCATTAGCCCCCTTGTTGAACCGCCAAATGCTGTTGATTCGTAAAACTCCGGTTTAGATAGAGCTGTCTCCGGTTTAACATTGTACATATCAGTGTACTTTAATCAATGCATTCTTGAACCAGAATCCCCTATCTTGTAGAGTTCATCATGGCCAAGCAAGTATATGAATGCAACTGGGTTCCTTCTCGCGTCACAGAGACTCAACTGAACAATTCAGTCCTGATCGGCGCTTTAAGCAGCAAAAACACCATCCATTGGAGGGTCCCTGGCAAAGAATGCCCTCCCACACCTCAAGAAGGAGAGGTCGTTGTTTTCGTAGATCACTTAGCCCGGGGCTTTAAGCCGCCCGGTTCTAAATTTTACCGGGACGTTTTAGCCAATTTTCAACTCCGCCCACAAGACACTGGCCCCAACTCTGTTACAAACATATGTCACTTCCAAGTGCTCTGTGAGGTGTTCTTTCAAGAGGAGCCCACAGTTGAGTTGTTCAGAGACTGCTTCCATCTAAACCGCCGCACTGAGTTTACTGATGGTTCCAATACGGAATTGGGTGGTGTGGCGATTCAGAAAAGGAAAGAGGTCACATACCCTCACGCCAAACTGCACAACCACCCCAAAGAGTGGAATCAAACATGGTTCTATTGCAAAAACACCTCCCCTGCTGATGAAAATCCTTTGCCTAGCTTTCGTCCGGAGCGGCTTAGCAATACACACCCCTTTCCACAAAGGTTGACTGCCAAGGAGAGAAGCAAATACGCTCCTCAACTGTCCAAGCTCAGAGCCTTCATGGCTAATGGTTTAACAGGGGTTGATCTCGCTCACTATTGGATATCGTGGAGCATACTGCCCCTTAGTTAGCGCTCCGGTTTGATGTGCGAGTATACTGGCAGTGTTGATGACCCACTGCGACATGTTAACATCCAGCTCACCGACGAAGAAATCACAGAGGCTGTGAAGAAAATGCTGAATGAACCGGAACACATCTGTGCTCGAACCGGTCTGCTTCCCTTCTGTGCCCCCAACAAACCGCCAACTGTAAGAGTTTGATTTTTCTTTTTACTGAACCTGTCATTGATATATCTGGCCATTGTTTAATATCAATATCTGTTTAAACAGGGCGATGATCCGTTTTGGAGTAAGAAACTTCCACAGGAGAAGCCAGAAAAAACTGACAAACCGGAAAGACCAACCCGGCCAAAGACTAAAGTCGTGAAGCGGCCTGCTCATAAGAAGAAAAACTCTGCATCTTCTGATCCAGCCGTTGATGATGATGTGGATAATCCAGACCTTGAGGTAGAGCTTGACTCACTTGGCTTATTTTTCACACGCCTTATTGATGATGATATTTGTCAGGATGATGCCGAAGCCAGCCATGCTGATGCTGCAGAGGTAATTACTCTCTCTTCCGATTCAAACCCTTTGCCTTCGCAAAAAATCCGTCAGGCAAACCGGAAGGTTAATTTTTCTCATCCTCTTGCTTACTTGGATCCCAAATTTCTTATGAAGACCCAATAGCACGAAGCTCGCCGCACAACCCGGCACAGCGGCCAGGTAGTTACCTCCGCCGGTTTACCGAACAGTCCGGTTCGAAAACGCCGTTCAGAGGTCTCTAATTTGCTTGTCAGTGCTTGTCCTAAAGCGGGCTGTTTTCGTCAACCTCTTAATCCATCTGACTCCGATTATCAGGTTACTTCCCACTCATCCTCTGGTGAGTCATCGGCTACTCAGCTGCCACCGCTCAAAACGGTGCTTGGGTAAGCTATATTTATCATAATATTTCTGGTACATCACTTTGGAACATATGCTGTATTTGACTTTGTTATTCCTTTCAGGGCCAAGCCTAGGCCGAGCAAGAAGGCTCGCCTGGATAAAGCGGCCGAGGAGGACGCCGTCCCTGAACCGGGTAAAACACCAGATCTTGAAGCGGCTATTCGTGAAGATATACCCAATGATCCACCACAACAAGATGACGATTTTATTGCTGAAGAAAGGCCTAATGACACCTCAGGCCCTGTCAACCAGCCCACAAGCCCCATACGGTTTGGGAGGTCCACCAGTCCATCCCAGCCTGCTGACAAACCGACTGCGCTAGTGCAAACCGGTGATGCTAAGGATGATGAAGTTGTAATTACTGGCATTGGTCGTACAGAGCCCAGCAATCCTGTTGTTTTATCCAAGCATACCGCCAAAGAAGAACTTGCTGCCATGGGCAAAGGCAAGTGGAATGTTGACTTGGCGACCTATGCTGCTCTGAATGCCCAAGATCTTCATTCTGGCTACCTGAACCGGCTGTATACTAGCCATGATTATGAAGCTGGTCTGGTGAATATGATGAAAGAGAAATTTGAGGTAACTTCCATGTGCTTTTTCCTGCTTGGATATTTCAATCTTGTTAGTTCTCCTAGCCCCCAAGGCCCGGTTTAGAATCTTCATTCAAACCGGGACTTGCTAATATAAATCTCAATGCTTCGGAATTCGCTGATGTAGCCCCCAAGGGCCGGTTCAACTTAGCGTAGTTAAACCGGGACTTTAAGTAATTGTCATCTTTATTGGAGCAAATAGCCATTAGCCCCCAAGTGCCAAGTTGAATACCTGTATTGATCTTGGGACTTTAGAATCTATTGAAAGATTAAGATCAAATATACATTAGCCCCCAAGGGCCAAGCGCATAACTTGTTATGTGGTTGGTACTTCAATTTTTGTACTTCTTTTGGAATCATATAACTGTCTGTATGCAGGCTGAGCTGAAGACAAAAGAAAACCAAGTCGCCGATCTCCAAGAAAATCTGAAATCCCAACATGCTGAAACCTCCAAAGAAAAAGAAGAGTTGACCAGCGCTTTAAGCGTCATGGAACATCTTAAGGAGGATTTCAAGAAAGAACGGACGGACTGGGTCACTGAGAAGGCCGCTTTAACAAAGCAAGTTGAAAATGCCGAAGCCGCACTTAAACCGGTGGTAGATGAACTGACCAGCGTAAAGCGTCACGTGCATGCTATGACTGCCGCTATCTTTGGTAAGCTTTCTTGATTGCTGTAATAACTCGGCCTTCTTATGATGTGTCCGGTTTGTGAATCCTTTGTAACGGTTGCAGGGACACGCATTGGTCACTTGGGGTCAGATGTGCGGAAGAAGTTGAAAGCTGTCTATACACTGACAGAGCAATTATATACTGGCGCGCAACGGATCATCTCAACTGCGTCCCATAACAACCTGGCGCCCACCTTAATCCAAGACACCCTGAAAAGACTGTCTATGCTTCCTGCCCGGTTTGAAGAGCTGAAAAAATCTGTTGCTCGAACCGGCGCTATCAATGCCTTAATCCGGGCAAAAGCATGGGTGCCAGATTTTGATCCTGTTGAAGCAGCTCAAGGCTACCCCCACTTGAAAGAAGATGGTTCAGAGTTCAATGAGGAGGACCTGAGAGCGATAAATCGGGAGGTGCGCCCTCTAGCTTGTCAATTGGTGGAAGAGGCATACTTGTCTCATTATTAGGCCCAATATGACATCCAAAACAAACGAGTGGTTGCACCAATTTCTGAAGCGGAGAATCTAATCCCTCCAATCCGTAAGCATACTTATGCTCCTGATATTGAACCGTCGTTGTTGATCCATGATGAAGCTATCTTTCAAGCCTTAATGGGAATCGACTGGACAACTGTTGATTTCCAGCCATTGGGTAGGGAAGCAGAAGCTGAAGCAGCGCAGGATGACCCACAACCATCAGACCAGGGCAGAGACCAAGCTTGAACCAGAGGCCGGTTTAAACTGCCTCTCTTTTATATTCCGCCGAGAAAACAATGATCTTATTTGGGCACCATGTTGCCTTGTAATAGAATAGCCAATACTCTTGCTTTTAAGATGCCTTCGTGCATAGTTACTGGTACTTACACTTCTGTTGAATAATCAAAACCTTCAATCTATTTTTCCTGCAATCATAAAATCTTAAACTGCCAAGGTGGTTGTACCGCCAGCCGGATTATGATCTTTATATATATGCAATGAAATTGAGGTACCTGATCGAATCTTGTGATACAGAATACCTGCCATCGTTGGGCATGAAGTTGGCGTTGCCAATCTTGAAAACGGAGGTATATAAACCTATACCGTCGAAGGAGAAAGTAGCTCCTGTGTATGTAATGCCGGTTTACCATATAAACCATGCCAGGTTATGATAAACACCGTGTTATTCCAAGATGTGAATAGAAAATCAAACCGAGCAAATAGTCTCCGGATTAAAAACCGTTTTCAAAAAGAGGCTTATTTGAGCCGATCAGATGGTGTTACCATGGTCGGACACGACCAAGCCCCCGATAGGTGTGGCTATGGTTCAAGTCAGCCGGGTCCCCAAATGAAACCGTGGCATTATGCCGATCAAAAGGCGTGGCAATGGTTCGGGTTCGACCAAGCCCCCAAGTGATTTTGTGGCCTTAGGCCGATCAAGAGGCGTGACTGGTTCATATTTGACCATGTCCCCAAGTGATCTAGTGGCTTTCACCTATCAAAAGGTGTCGCATTGGTTCGGATAGGACCAAGCCCCCGAATGATATTATAAAAACTTCAAGGGGTAAACCGGATGTTTCTTTAAGATAGAACAACTCCATGTAACCACACATGATGTAAAAGAACAGATACCCCGCTTTAACTGAGGTTCCGGTTTATTATATTAATCATAATATATACATCGTCATAATATGTACATAAGTAGAGCCAATGGCTCAGGTATAGTAAGGCCGAAGATGAGCTATGTTCCACGACCTGTTGGTCTCCTCCTCTGATGTACGTGAGTCTTTATGCTCTCGAATATCGATCAGATAGTATGACCCATTGTGCAGATTCTTGCTGACCACGAAAGGTCCCTCCCAAGGTGGGGATAACTTATGCATATCAGTCTGATCTTGGATGAGCCGAAGCACCAAATCTCCCTCTTGAAAGGTTCTGGTTCTAACTCGGCAACTGTGATAACGACGACGATCCTGTTGGTAAATCGCCGAGCGGGCAGCTGCTATGTCACGCTCTTCATCCAACCGGTCCAAAGTGTCTTGCCATGCTGTCTCGTTGTCCGCCTCAACATAAGCCGCCACCCGAGGTGAATCATGACGGATATCACTAGGGAGAACCACCTCCGCTCCATAGACCATGAAGAATGGTGTGTATCCTGTTGACCTGTTGGGTGTGGTATTGATGCTCCGTAACACAGATGGTAACTCTTCTACCCAACAGCCTGGTGTTCTCTGCAAAGGAACCATAAGTCAGGGCTTGATGCCTCTCAAGATCTCTTGATTAGCCCTTTCTGCTTGACCATTGGACTGTGGGTGCGCTACGGATGAAACGTCAAACCGGATGTGCTCACGTTCGCAGAACTCCCTCATGGCACCTTTGGACAAATTGGTACCATTGTCTGTGATGATACTATGTGGAAAGCCAATCCGGAAAATCACTTTTTTGATGAACTGAACCGCCCTGGCCGCATCACACTTGCT
Organism: Triticum dicoccoides; assembly: GCF_002162155.2. NCBI lineage: Eukaryota > Viridiplantae > Streptophyta > Magnoliopsida > Poales > Poaceae > Triticum > Triticum dicoccoides. The sequence goes on along the minus strand of NC_041388.1, from coordinate 401,915,603 downwards.
AACAGGTTCTGCTTCCACCCACTTTGTAAACTTATCAACCGCCACCAAGAGGTGGGTCTTCTTATCCTTGGACCGTTTGAAAGGTCCAACCATATCCAGCCCCCAAGTTGCAAACGGCCAAGTGATTGGAATCATTCTCAATTCTTGAGCCGGCACATGAGCACGTCTTGAAAACTTTTGGCAACCGTCACATCGTCTGACCAGATCCTCCACATCAGCATGAGCAGTTAACCAATAGAAGCCATGGCGGAACGCTTTAGCCACCAAAGATTTTGAACCAGCAGGGTGACCACAATCTCCTTCGTTGATCTCACGCAAAATTTCACAGCCTTCTTCAGGAGACACACAGCGTTGAAACACCCCTGACACACTGCAATGATGCAACTCGCCATTGAAAATAATCATGGACTTGGATCGCCGTTTATCTGTCGGGCCAGAGTCTCCTCCTCTGGTAACTCGCCTCGGTTCATGTACGCAAGGTAAGGAAGCGTCCAATCCGGAATAACATGAAGAGCTGCCACCAATTGAGCCTCCGGATCAGGAGTAGCCAAATCCGCTTCACCAGGGAGCTTGACCGACGGGTTGTGCAGCACATCGAGGAAAACATTGGGCATGACCGGTTTGCGCTGAGAACCCAGCCGGCTTAAAGCGTCCGCCGCTTCGTTCTTCCGTTGGTCCACGTGGTCCACCTGATAGCCTTTAAAGTGACCTGCAGCAGTATCCACCTCACAACGATATGCTGCCATGAGTGGGTCCTTGGAATCCCAAGTGCCAGACACCTGCTGAGCCACAAGGTTCGAGTCACCGAAGCACTTAACTCGACTTAGATTCATCTCTTTAGCCATCCGGAGACCGTGGAGCAAGGCTTCATACTCAGCTGCATTGTTAGTACAAGGGAACATTAGGCGGAGAACGTAACAGAACTTATCACCTCGTGGGGAAGTTAATACGACTCCAGCCCCCGAGCCCTCCAATTGCCTAGATCCGTCAAAATGTATGGTCCAATATGTGTGATCCGGTTTGTCTTCAGGTGCTTGCAGTTCCGTCCAATCATTGATGAAATCAACAAGCGCTTGAGACTTAACCGCCGTCCGCGGCATGTACTTTAACCCGTGCGGCCCAAGCTCTATAGCCCACTTGGCAATCCGGCTAGTTGCTTCCCGGTTCTGGATGATATCGCCCAAGGGAGCAGAACTGACTACCGTAATGGGGTGCCCTTGGAAGTATTGTTTAAGCTTCTGGCTTGCCAGAAAAACACCATATACCAGCTTCTGCCAATGCGGATACCTTTGCTTGGACTCAATAAGTACCTCGCTGATATAATAGACCAGACGTTGAATCGGATGCTCCTTGCCTTCCTCTTTTCGCTCCACCACAATAGCCACACTGACCGCACGAGCATTAGCAGCAACATATAGCAGCAACGGCTCCTTGTCAATGGGAGAGGCAAGCACAGGCGGATTGGCCAATTGCCGCTTTAAGTCCTCAAATGCCTTACAAGCAGCATAACTCCAAACGAATTGATTCGTCTTCTTCAACATCTGATACAAAGGGATTGCCTTCTCACCAAGGCGGCTGATAAACCGGCTTAACGCGGCAATCCGGCCTGCCAGGCGTTGAACATCATTGATACACTTTGGTTTAGCCAGGGAGGTGATGGCTGTGATCTTCTCCAGATTCGCCTCGATTCCCCCGTTGGACACCAGAAAACCCAATAACTTGCCTGCCGGTACACCAAAGACACACTTGGCCGGATTAAGCATCATCTTGTACGTCCTCAGGTTATCAAAAGTTTCCTTCAAGTCGTCAACCAGAGTCTCCTTCTCTCTTGACTTAACCACAATATCATCCACGTAAGCATGTACATTGCGGCCAATCTGCTTATGAAGACAATTTTGTACACACCGTTGATAAGTTGCCTGGGGACTCTTGAGCCCAAAGGGCATGGACACATAGCAGAAGGCTCCAAAGGGAGTTATGAACACTATCTTCTCCTGGTCCTTAACTGCCATTTTGATCTGATGATAGCCGGAATACGCATCCAAAAAACTCAAACGCTCACAACCCGCCATAGCATCAATAATTTGATCAATACGGGGCAGGGCAAAAGGGTCTGCCGGACAAGCCTTATTAAGATCTGTGTAATCCACACACATGCGCCAGGTGCCATTTTTCTTAAGGACCAGCACCGGGTTAACAAGCCACTCAGGGTGGAAAACTTCAATAATAAAGCCAGCTGCTAAGAGCCTGGCTACCTCTTCTCCAATAGCCTTGCGTCTTTCTTCGTTAAACTGGTGGAGGAACTATTTCACCGGTTTGTATTTAGGATCCACATTAAGGGTGTGCTCAACGAGTCGCCTCGGTACACCTGGCATGTCAGACGGCTTCCATGCAAAAATGTCCCGATTCTCACGGATGAACTCGATGAGCGCGCCTTCCTATTTTGGATCCAAATTGGCATTGATGCTGAACTGCTTGGACGAATCGCCAGGCACGAAGTCAACAAGTTTAGTCTCAGCTGCCGATTTGAATTTCAGGGCCGGATCATGCTCCGTAGTTGGCTTTTTCAATGGAGTCATGTCTGCCGGATCAACATTGTCCTTATAAAATTTCAGTTCCTCGGTGGCACAAACCGACTCTGCGTAGGCCGCATCTCCTTCCTCACATTCCAAAGCGACTTTACGGCTTCCGTGAACCGTTATTGTCCCCTTGTGACCCGGCATTTTGAGCTGCAAATACACATAACAGGGTCGTGCCATAAACTTGGCGTAGGCCGGTCGCCCAAAAAAGGCATGATATGGACTTTGGATTTTTACCACTTCAAACGTCAATGTCTCCGACCTGGAATCATGATCATCTCCAAAAACCACTTCCAGAGCTATCTTACCAACAAGATATGCTGACTTGCCAGGTACCACACCATGGAACACCGTATTGGACGGTTTAAGATTTTTATCTGTTAGTCCCATACGACGGAAGGTCTCATAGTACAAGATATTAATGCTGCTCCCTCCATCCATGAGCACCTTGGTGAACTTGTATCCTCCCACCTGAGGCGCCACCACTAGAACCAACTGACCCAGATTATCAACCCGGGGAGGGTGATCCTCTCTGCTCCATATGATTGGCTGTTCAGACCAGCGTAGATAACGGGGCATGGCCGGTTCAACAGAGTTGACTGCCGCCTCTGAACCTTCCGGTCTCGCTTGTCCAAGCTAGTGGTGAAGACATGGTACTGCCCACTATTCAACTGCTTTGGGTTGCTCTGGTAACCCGACTGTTGCTGCTGCTGGTTGTAACCACCCTCGTTGTTCTGATTATTTTGATTGTTATGTCCGCCCGAATTACCATTAAATCCTGAACCGGAATTTCCTCCACCGTATCCCGGCCCGGATCCTGAGCCACCGCCGGAGCCGTGATCATACCGGAAAGCATTAGAATTCTTGAACTCCTGCATAATGTAGCAATCCTTCCAAAGGTGGTTTGCTGGCACCTCCTTCGTCCCATGCTTAGGACAGGGCTGGTTCAGTAGATAATTTAGGCGGTCCGGGTTAGGGTTGGGCGCCCCACTGCGATTCAGCGGTTTACCTTTGCGTCGCTGGCCCTTGTCCTGCATGTTGGTATTAGCCACGAAGTCCATGTTGCCATCCGCTTTACGCTTGCCTCCGCTACCATTGCCTGCCGAGTGATGTTGCTGACCCTTGGAGTTGCTGTTCCTCTTTCCCTTCCCTGCCTTGTCATCATCAGACTCGGGATCCTTGGTACTATCAGAATCAGCATACTTTACCAAAGCAGCCATGAGGGTCCCCATGTCAGTGCAATGGCGCTTCATCCTTCCCAGCTTCAGCTTTAGGGGCCCAAACTGGCAGTTGCCTTCTAGGGTTATGACTACAGTGTCAGTGTTGATGCGGTCTGATGAATGCAACACTTGTGAGACCCCGCGCACCCAATGAGTCATCAATTCTCCTTCCTCCTGGACACAGGGAGCTAAGTCCACTATCGACATAGGCTGCTTACATGTATCCTTGAAATTACTGATAAACCGGGCTCGTAATTGGGCCCATGAACTGATAGAATTGGCCAGTAAGCTTTTTAACCAAGTACGGGCCGTTCCTTCGAGCATCATGGTGAAGTATTTCGCACATGCCGCATCATCCACATCAAGCATCTCCATGGCCATCTCATAGCTCTCCACCCATGTCTCTGGAGGTTGATCCACCATGTAATTTGGTACCTTGCGCAGGCCTTTGAAATCCTTGGGCAGGCGTACATTGCGTAAGGCGGGGACAAGGCAAGGCACCCCCAAAGAACTAGAAGTAACACCAGGTTCGACCGAGATAGTTGGACGAACCGGCGTAAGCTACCGAGTCTGATACTATGCGGATAACTCGGCCTCCCTGCGCGCTCGGGCCCGGTCCACCACTTCCTGAGCGTTATCAGCACCACCCGCCGGGTTGTTTCTGCGGGGTGCTCCACGTCGTTCATTACTTGACACGGCCAGTTCATCCATATGCCTGCTATAGCTCCGGCTTGGACGAGGGGTCGAGTGGATCCGGTCGCAGCTGTACGAGTATGCTTCCTGTTGGACCAAAGCTGTCCTAAGAAGCTCCTTGACCCGGCGCGTCTCTACCGCCTGCGGCGAGTCACCTTCAATTGGAATGGCCTCCAGCCGTGCAGCAGCGGCAACGAGATTGTCCATCGGGTTGGAGTAGTGACCCGGAGGTGTTGAAACAGCCTGAGGTACAACAATGTCGTGACGAGGCAGATCCATCAAACGGGGCTGAACCGGCGCGCAGGTCCCAGGAGCTTCCGCCCGGTTTATCCTCAGCGGATTACTGGTTCCTGCTCCTGGGGTGTTGAAAAGGTCTTTGGCCTCGAAAACCGAAGGCAAACGGGATCGATATTTCCTCTTCATGACCTCATGCGACGCGTTCTGGTCCAACATGAGCCTGTAGGCTTGTGCGTCTAAAGCGGCCTGCTCTGCGGTCATCCTGGCATTCTCAGCTGCCAGGTCCGCCTTGGCCTGGGTGATCTGTTCCCTCACTTTTGCAATCTCCGCGTTGTGGACGTCCTGATCCGCCGGGTTGGCTTCTGCCATAAGCATAGCCAATGCATCAAATAGATCTGATAGAACTTGAGCCGGCGGGCGTACAGAGCATCCTGCCTCGGCAGCCGTTGCCGCTGCTGAACCGGAGGTTGTCGCCACTGCTGAACCGGAGGTTGTTGCTGCAGCGGTCGAAGAATGAAGCACCGCTTGTGTGCCGGCCATGAATATTCCAACTCGGTTGGGTAGATCAGAGGGGTCCGGAATACTGTCGCCATCGGAATAGCCCCCAATCCGGCCATCTTGTAGCTGATATAGAGATTCGGTTTCTCTGGCTGATGACTCGTCGCCAGATTCCGATCCATCCTCATAACCTCCTCCATGGATGACTCCCACGAAGACACGCTTCACGGCCGGTTTAACCCGGGCAGATCGCGCACGCTGAGCCGTTTTGACAAGGTCGGTGCAGATGTCCGGCTCAGGGCCCGGTTCACCGATCTTGCCGATGAAAACATGTATGCCACCAAAGGGGACCCGGTACCCGTACTCAACTGAGCCGGCCTCGGGGCCCCAGCCTGCATCGTCGATGTAGAGCTTGCCGCGACGACTCTTAGTCATCCGGCCCACAGCGTAGCCCTTGAGTCCTTCAAAGCGGCCCTCCAAGAACTTGAAACCATCGTGCGATAGCCCCACGGTGGGCGCCAACTGTCGTGGTTTTGTCACGGCAGATATCCTAGAGAAAGGACTTAGTCGTGAGGCCATCACAACGGGTTAGCTTGAAGGGGTTAAAGCGGACACAGGGACGCAAGAGGGTTTATACTAGTTCGGCCCCTTCGATGAAGGTAAAAGCCTACATCTAGTAGTGATGGAATTGATGGGGTTTCGATGACTAGGGAGCAAAACAAGCTTCGCCTAAGTCTCGAGTTGTTGTCTGTCCTCCTAAACTGCCACGGGGTCGTCCCCTTATATACACGGGTGACGCCCGTCGGTTCACAGAGTCCTAACACCGGTTCATATTCGTATCCGGGTTGGTCTCTCCTTATTTCTATCTTACAATACAAGTTTACATACAGATGTCGGTTTACGGCTACAAGTCTTAAACCGACTACGGGCCTCAGGCCCTCATCTATCTTCTTGGGCTTTAACACTCTTGAGTTACTGATGAAGTTAACCCGGCCCACATAGGCCGGTTTACGCCCAGTAGTAATATCCCCAACAGACACCAAGGCAACCGGGAAGGTTACGACCATCAGGGGAGTCAACAGCAGCAGCAGCAGTCGGGTTATCAGAGCAATCCCAAACAGTTGAACAATGGGCAATATCATGTCTTCACTACTAGTTTGTGCAAACGTGATCAGAAGCTTCACAAAAGAGTAGTCAACTCTGTTGAGCCGGCAGTACCTCAGTATTTACGCTGGTCGGAGCAACCTATTTTGTGGAGTAGAGAGGATCACCCACCCCGGGTTGATAATCCAGGTCACTTGGCCTTTGTGGTAGCCCCTCAAGTTGGGGGATACAAGTTCACTAAAGTGCTCATGGATGGGGGAAGTAGTATCAATATTTTGTATTATGATACATTCCGCCGTATGGGGTTGACAGATAAGGATCTTAAACCGTCGAATACGGTATTTCATGGTGTGGTGCCTGGTAAGTCTGCATATCCTATTGGTAAGATAGCTTTGGAGGTAGCTTTTGGAGATGACTACGATTCAAGGTCAAAAACAGTGACATTTGAGGTGGTGAAGATCAAAAGTCCGTACCACGCTCTGTTTGGGTGGCCGGTTTATGCTAAGTTTATGGCAAGGCCATGTTATGTTTATTTGCAGCTTAAAATGCCAGGTCATAAGGGGACTATCACAGTACATGGAAATAAAAAGATTGCTTTGGAGTGTGAAGAAGGCGATGCGGCTTATGCTGAGTCAGTTTGTGCCACGGAGGAGTTAACATTCTATAAGGAGCAAGTTGATCCGGCAGACATGACCTCCTTAAAAAATCCAACCACAGAACATGATCCAGCATTGAAGTTCAAATCAGCTACAGACACTAAGATGGTTGACTTTGTCCCTGGCGATTCATCCAAACAGTTCAGCATCAGCGCTAACCTGGATCCCAAATAGGAAAGCGCGCTCATCGAGTTCATCCGTGAGAATCGGGACATCTTTGCATGGAAACCTTCTGACATGCCAGGTGTACCGAGAGAACTCGCTGAGCACACACTCAACATTGATCCGAAATTCAAACCGGTCCGACAGTTCCTCTGCCGCTTCAACGAGGAAAGGCGCAAGGCTATAGGTGAAGAGGTCGCCCGTTTGTTGGCTGCTGGGTTTATTGTTGAAGTTTTTCATCCAGAGTGGCTAGCCAATCCGGTGCTGGTTCTTAAGAAAAACGGCACTTGGCGCATGTGTGTGGACTACACAGATTTAATCAAGGCTTGCCCTGCAGACCCCTTTGCTCTCCCTTGCATTGAGCAGATAATTGATGCTACGGCGGGTTGTGACCGTTTGTGTTTTTTGGATGCTTACTCTGGTTATCATCAGATCAAAATGGCAGTTAAGGACCAGGAGAAGACATCCTTTATAACTCCCTTTGGAGACTTCTGCTATGTTTCCATGCCCTTTGGACTCAAGAGTGCCCAGGCAACTTACCAGCGATGTGTTCAGAATTGCCTTCATAAGCAAATTGGGCGCAATGTCCATGCGCATGTAGATGATATTGTGATCAAATCCAGAAAGGAGGAGACGTTGATAGATGATCTACGGGAAACTTTTGACAATCTCCGGGTCTACAAGATGATGCTCAATCCGGAGAAGTGTGTTTTCGGTGTCCCGGCAGGCAAGCTTTTAGGCTTTTTGGTTTCAAACAGAAGCATTGTGGCTAATCCGGAAAAGATTGCAGCAATTACGTGCTTGGCTAAACCGGCGTGTATTAACGATGTGCAATGTCTGGCCGGCCGGATTACAGCCTTGAGCCGGTTTATCAGCCACCTTGGAGAGAAGGCCATTCCCTTATATCAGATGCTCAAGAAAACGGATAACTTTGTCTGGAGTGAAGCAACTGATAAGGCGTTTGAAGATCTAAAGAAACAGCTCGTCGAACCGCCCGTACTGGCAGCACCGATCGATAAAGAGCCCTTATTATTATATGTGGCTGCTAATGCCCGTGCTGTCAGTGTAGCCATTGTGGTAGAGCGCAAAGAGCCTGGCAAAGAGTATCCGGTTCAACGGCCGGTTTATTATATCAGTGAGGTGCTCATTGAGTCAAAGCAGAGGTATCCGCATTGGCAGAAACTAGTGTATGGGGTGTTTATGGCAAGCCGGAAGCTCAAACACTATTTTCAGGGCCATCCCATCACAGTAGTCAGTTCAGCTCCTCTAGGTGACATCATTCAAAACAGAGAGGCAACGAGCTGGATTGCCAAGTGGGCCATTGAGCTCAGACCCCACGGGCTCAGATATATACCCCGCACGGCGATCAAGTCCCAGGCACTCGTAGATTTCATCAACGATTGGATGGAGTTACAGGCACCTGAGGAGAAACCAGATAATACATATTGGACTATTCATTTTGATGGGTCCAGACAGCTAGAGGGTTCGGGGCCTGGAGTCATATTAACCTCCCCACGAGGTGATAAGTTTTGTTATGTCCTCCATTTAATGTTCCCTTGTACTAACAATGACGCTGAATATGAGGCTTTACTCCACGGTCTTCGGATGGCTAAAGAGATGAATTTGAGCCGGGTTAAATGCTTCGGCGATTCAGATCTAGTGGCTCAGCAAGTGTCTGGCACTTGGGATTCTAAGGACCCACTCATGGCTGCATATCGGCGAGAGGTGGACACAGTGGCTGGTCACTTTAAAGGTTATCAGGTGGACCATATAGACCGGCGGAAGAATAAAGCGGCAGACACTTTAAGTCGTCTTGGTTCCCAACGTAAACCGGTTCCGCCCAATGTCTTTCTTGATGTGTTGCACAATCCGTCAGTCAAAATACCATCCGAAGAAGATTTGGCTGTTCCTGATCCGGAGGCTCAATTGGTGGCACCTTTGCATGCCATACCGGATTGGACGATCCCATATCTGGATTACATGAACCGGGGCGAGTTACCAGTTGAGGAAACGTTGGCCCGACAGATAATCCGACGTTCCAAGTCTATGACCATACTCAACGGGGAGTTACATCGTTACAGTGTTTCAGGAGCGATTCAACGATGCGTTTCTCCTCAAGAAGGTTGTGAGATTTTGCGAGAAATTCATGAAGGGGATTGCAGTCATCACGCCAGCTCAAAGTCGTTGGTTGCTAAAGCTTTTCGCCACGGTTTTTACTAGTTGATGGCGCATGCTGATGCGGAGGATTTGGTCAAAAGATGTGATGGATGTCAAAAGTTTGCCCGCCGTGCGCACGTTCCAGCTCAAGAGTTGCAGATGATTCCAATTACGTGGCCGTTTGCCACTTGGGGCCTGGATATGGTTGGACCCTTCAAGCGCTCCAAGGACAAGAAGACCCATCTGTTAGTAGCAGTTGATAAATTCACTAAATGGGTAGAGGCAGAGCCAGTCAGCAAGTGTGATGCAGCCACAGCGGTTCAATTCATCAAAAAGGTGATATTCCAGTTTGGCTTTCCACATAGCATTATAACAGATAATGGCACTAACTTGTCAAGAGGAGAGATGGAAGAATTCTGTCAATGTGAGCACATCCGGCTTGATCTAGCATCAGTGGCTCACCCCCAATCTAATGGTCAAGCGGAAAGGGCAAATCAAGAAATTCTGTGGGGTATCAAACCAAGGCTTATGGTTCCCTTAAAGCGGATGCCGGGTTGTTGGGTCGAGGAGCTACCTTCTGTGTTATGGAGCATCAACACCACACCCAATAGGTCTACGGGTTACACGCCTTTCTTCATGGTTTATGGAGCAGAGGCGGTTCCTCCTAGTGACATCCGTCACGATTCGCCCCGTGTGGCAGCTTATGTTGAAGCTGATAATGAGAAGGCACGTCAGGATTCTCTGGACCTGTTGGATGAAGAGCGGGATCTTGCAGCAGCGCGTTCGGCGATTTATCAACAAGATCTTCGACGTTATCACAGCCGCCGGGTTAAAACTAGAACCTTTCAAGAAGGTGATTTGGTGCTCCGGCTCATCCAGGATCAGACTGATATGCATAAGTTATCCCCCCCTTGGGAAGGACCCTTTGTGGTCAGCAAAAATCTGCACAACAGATCCTACTACCTCATTGATTTTCGAGAGCATGAAGACTCACGTCAATCGGAGGAGGAGACAAAGCGGCCATGGAACATAGCTCTCCTTCGGCCTTACTATACTTGAAGCCATAGGCTTTTTCACATGTACATATTTATGACAGTGTATATACCATATAATAAACCGGAGCCTCCGTTATAAGCCGGGTATCTGTTCTTTCTTATATCATATGTGTGCTTTTACAAGTTAACGGTCAAAGCGGAGTCTTTGTTAAACCGGATTTAGCAACTGCATAAAGATAAAGAAAATCACTAGGGGGCTTGGTCATGTTTGAACCATAGCTACACCTCTTGATAGGCTTTTCAGCCACACAAGGACAAATTTGTGGAGCCAAAGAGAGTATTGTGCATTGTACAAACTCAAACATAGGGACACACTGAGCATCGCTCACAAAGTTACTTGGGGGCTCTTTTTTGCAAAGCAACAAAGAGTTTGAAAGGACCTTCATAATTGGCTATCAAGCCACGGCTTGGAAGCCTAGTGTATTCACCTAAAACCCCAGGTTAACCTGCCTTCATCAAGTAAGCCACTCCTATCCAGGTAATCCTGGCATGACCCATCGAACGTTTGACAAGTCAATCTTTTACGGACCCTGAACTTGTCATAGTTAAAACGGTGATTGGTTAATTGGAGGCCCATCTTAAAAGGCTTTGTTAAATGGTTTAACTCAGAGGCCTGGCAGCCCATGAAAAGCCTCGATTTGGAGCCTGGCAGCTCGTAAAAAGCCCCGCATATTTTCCTATTGCATTTTGTTTGTTGACAATCATAAGTATTTTTTGATAAATCGGCATCCTTGATCCGGCTTGCTTTCCAACCACCAGCTGTTGGCTCATGATCAGTTATAAACCGGTGCTCACTGACCCGGTATGGTTTGACTAAATCACCAGTGTTATGAAGAAAATCCGGTAGGTATACCGGTCTGGTTTAATAGATAGACCGGCATTTTGAAGATGAGATTATCAAACGTATCGGGTTGGTGTTAAACACCTTTGCCGTATACACGTTTGCTCACTCAATGAGGTATGTTCTGTACATTATTTTTTGTACAAACACTTGGTTATTCAGCTCAAGTACTATATACTTCTTGGATATTATGACATTTTTAGCGGTAAACCGCTAGACACTTTTAAGTTTTTTGTACCCAGGAAGGCAAGTCATCATAGACTATGCATAAAATATATCCTGAAGGGCGGCACAGATTGTCACAAAGGGATATGAAGCATACTCGATGGCATGGCAGATAAACAAAGTTTCAGCTATCCTATTACATGAAGCTTTAAAGCGGCTCAACAGTGCCATTGTTTTTCACAGTAGCCATATAAACCGGCGACCGGATCAGGACTCTTCATCATGATGGTTTGACGGTTGCGAATCAGTTGGTGCGCGCACTTCTTCATCCCTCCCCAGCCACTGGAAATCAGCCATTGACCAATCAGTTCTGGTTAAAGCTCGGAATACTGCTTCTTCATGGATTAGATCAGAAGGGTTAATATCAGGGGCATAAGTGTGCTTACGAATCGGAGGCACAAGTTCTTCGACTTCATGGATCTCGGCCGGCTGTCTTTTCCCTTCTGCATCATAAAACGGTTGAAAATGGGACAAATCGGTGTCTTCAGCTAATTTGCTGGCCGCTGGTCACATCTGTTTGGTCAACCGTCGAAGATCATCATTGTCAAAGTTTGAGCCGTCTTCTTTAACGCATGGATACCCTTTAATGATATCCTCCGATTCAAGATCTGGAATCCAGGCCTTGGCTCGAATAAGGGCACTTAATGCTCCAGCTCTTGCAGCGGCTCTTTTCAACTCGGCAATACGTGCCGATAACATGCCTAGCTTCTCAAGTGTTTCCTTAATCAATGTTGGTGCCGGTTTGTTATAAGCTGCTGTACTAATGGCTTACTAAGATCCAGAGTATAGCTACTCAACCAATGTGTATGCCGCTTTGAGCTTCATCCGCATATCTGCACCAAGATGAGTGATCCGAGTTCCTGCCAAAGATTTTTCAACATCGTGGTCAGTTTTAAGATTCATTGACTGATTCAACATACATACGCAGATACTTACCAAAGATAGCAGAGGTCATAGTGTTTATTTGGCGCTTCAAACCGGCTAGTTCTTCAGCCACCGGTTTCAGGGCTTCCTCGGCATCTACGACTCTTTTGGTCAAATCGGCTTTTTCTGTTTCCCATGCAGCACGATCTTGATTGAAGGATTCTTTCAATTTTTCCATTCCGGCCAGGGCCTGGGTCAGCTCCTCTTTGGCTTTTGCAGCTTCGGCTTGTTGCAACTTCACATTTTCTTGCAAGTCAGAGTTTTTGGCATCTTTGCTTCTCAGTTCAGCCTGCAACATTGAAGGTATCTTCAACAAAACAACATATATATGCACTAAGTATAAAGCATATAACAAGTTATCCACTTCATACTTGGGGGCTAATGCTTATTTGCTCTTAGATACTACCTTCTATGCAAGTCTCCAGAACAATGCAAGCATTATCCTTGACACTTGGGGGCTAATGTACGTTTGTTCTAAACTGGCGGTGTGGATTAAAAACCGGATTAACTCGCCAAGTTAAACCGGCCTTTGGGGGCTATTCTACAGAATGTTATCTCATTTTTCAAACATGAGTTTTATTTATGATTGAAGACACGCCTTGGCAAGGATTAATGATGGGATGCTTAAAGTGTTACGAAGACCCGGTTTATGATTGACAATCATAAAACGGCTCTTGGGGGCTACTTGGAATAGTATTTCAGCTATAAATCAATGTGCAAGGGAGAAGAATTTACCTCATATCGTTCTTTCATCAAATTCACCAAACCGGCTTCATAATCCCGGTTTGAGTGCAGACGGTTCAAGAAGCCGGAATGAAGCTCATCAGTGTTAAGATGAGCATAGTTTGATAAGTCGCTACTCCATTTACCTTTATCCCTGACAATTTGCTCTTCTTTGGCACTATGCTGAGCCAAAATGACGGGATGACCAGGAGAACTGTGGCCGGCTCCAGTAATAATAACGTCATCGCCTTGGCCTTCAGGATTTTGGGCAGATGATGGTGGAATTTCAGTGTCTTTCATTGGATTAGCCCGGTTTGGTTCTGCCGGTTTAGCATCAGGGGCGGCAGGCTCAACATCTGTGGGTTCGTCAGTATGTTGGCCGTCAAGGGGCGGATCATCAAACGTTGTTTCAGGATGGAGGCCTTCCGGTTCACCTGTTTGCTCCGGTTCAACTCTTGGTTCTTCTTCTTCAGCAATAGGGTCTTCTGGCGGATTGGTGACCCGAGCTTTCTTGCTGGGTCTGGCTTTGGCCCTGCAAACAGAATAAAAAGGGTTAACATCCTGTTCAAAAGATGTAGGGCGCATTGAAAGGAAAGGTTTTTTGTAACTCACCCAACCACAGTTTTCAAAGGGGGGAGTTGAGTTGCTGTCGATTCACCAGAAGAGGAAGGAGGTGTCACCTGATAATTTGAATCGGACGGATTAAGAGGCTATCTGAAATAACTTGCCTTGGGGTAAGAATGGTCAGAAGTAGGAGAGACCTCAGACCGACGCTTCCGAACCGGAGTATCAGGTAAACTGGTAGAGGTGACCTGTTGGCCAAAGTGCCGAGTTGTCCGGCGAGCCTCATGCTGTTGAGTATTCAAAATAAATGTTGGATCCAAGTGAGCAAGAGGATGAGAAAAGCTTACTTTCCGGATTGTTTGGAGAGGTTTTTGTGTTGGCATAGAGTCTGAACCAGAGGAAAGGGTAATTACCTCTACGTCCTCAGCCTGACTAGCTTCGGCCTCCTCCTGAGGAAGATCATTGTTAACAAGATGCATAAAAAGAGAGCCAAGTGAGTCAAGTTCTACCTCAGCTTTTGGGTCATCAGTATCATCATCAAGCTCCATATTAATCCGGTCAGCCGTTTTCCGGTTCACCTGTTTGCTCAAGGGGCGGGTTGGCTTGGCCACTTTGTCTCCAGTTGGCTTTGCCGCTTTTTCTATGGATTTCCGTTTCCAGAAGGGGTCATCACCCTATACATATAAAGAAGAAGGGTTACAGCTTGTATAAGTCAAAGATATTAGAAATGAAGAGGAAGTGTAATGCTTACAGTAGGCGGTTTGTTCTTGGTGTAGAAGGGACTCAGGCCGGTTTGACTACAGACCAGTTCCGATTCATTCAGAATCTTCTTTACACCTTCAGTAATTTCTTCCTCAGATAATTGGATGTTGCAGTGGCGTTGAGGATCATCAACTTCACCGGTATATTCGCACATTAAACCGGGACGCCGGCTTAGCGGCAAGATACTCCAGGATATCCAACAGCGTACAAAATCCACACCTGTTAAACCGTTTGCCATAAAGGCCCGGAGCTTGGCGATTTGAGGAGCATATTTTGCCCTTTCTGAGGAGCTCAGGCGTTGTGGCATTGGGTGAGTATTGGATAATCTATGATCTCGGAAGCCGGGGATGGGATTCTCATCTTCAGGCGAAGTGTCTCTGCAATAGAACCATGTTTGGTTCCATTCCTTTGGGTGGCTATGGTGTTTGGCATGAGGAAATTCCACTTCTTTCCGCTTTTGAATCGAAACACCACCAAGCTCTGTATTCGGGCCATTCACAAACTCTGTGCGCCGGTTTAAGTGAAAGAAATCCCAGAACAATTCTGCAGTTGGTTCTTCCTGTAAATAGGCTTCACAGAAGACTTGGAAATTGCATAAGTTGGAGACTGAATTGGGACCAATATCTTGTGGATGCAGTTGGAAGCTGGTGAGCACATCTCGATAAAATTTTGACCCTGGCGGTTTGAAACCACGACCTATATGGTCAACAAAGATTACCACTTCGCCTTGTCTTGGGGTTGGAGGATTCTCAATTCCTGGGGCTCGCCATTTGATCTCAGTTTTCTTAGGCAGAGAGCCCATGCTAACCATCTCATCCAGTTGAGCCTCCGTAACCCGGGAACGAGCCCAGTTGCAGGCAGTGAATTGTTTGGCCATTGCAAAGTGAACAAACTGAAAATGAAAGGCCGGTTTATAAATTATGCATGATCATAAACAAGAGACAAGGGAGTAAGAAATGTACTAATATAATAAATGGTACAACCCGGAGACTAGTATGATGAGAAAGAAGGTAATGCTAGCGCAGGATTGATCAGACACTGTTGAACCGGAGCGTAATTATGAAGGTAACATGCTCTTCCGGTTTATCAGAGGGATAATGGCATAGACTATTTATCCAATATCAAATCGCTTATATTGGTGCGAGGAGAAACAAATTTCACAGTGATGTATAAAACTTTCAGATCTAGAGATAAGACAGAAAAGCAAAAATAATTGGATCTTGAAGGGGTGCAGAACTGAAGCAATTTTTGACAGACAGATTAGTTCTTTGCGCATAAAGATTTGTGATGATCATGGTAGGTAAGCTACGGTGAGAGATGTATCAAGCATGAAGTGTCCATCTATTAAAGGAAGAACATGGAAGAATAGCACTGATGAACTTCGGAAGAACTGCGAGGAATATCGAAACCCTAGAACAGATCTATGGTGAAAAAAGCAAAGAACTTACCGGAGCTAGTGAGGTAGTGGAAGGGCGCCGCAGTTCTCTGGTGCGTTCAGGGCGATGCAGCAGCCGAGGTCGGAGCAGAAACGACGGTCGACGGTGGCGGCGGAGTTCCAGAGGCTGAGCGGCGCGAGGAAGACGATGCGAAGAAGCACGGGAGGAAACGGTGAAAATGACCCCTCGGTCCTATTTATAAGGCGAAGTGAAAAATGGCAAGTGCGGGAGTTGAGGAGTCCAAAAAATGGATAAGTTAATAAAGGTGTCGCCTCGACAACTGGATGTATATTAAATGAAGGAAATCTCCGATATCAACGGATGGATGACGTCAGGACGGTTTATCGTAATTTTGAAGTATGACGTCACGACAGTTTACATGATAAAAAATGTCACAACCTAGCTAGTCATGCATTAGAGTGTTGCATCATGTTTATTCTTTCATCAGAAACTTGAAATGGGGATGACAGAACCCCCAGTCCCCTCTGAAACCAACTAGGGTTTACTAAAATAATTTTTCAATGAACCTGAAATGCCCTTCTAAAATGCCCATCATTTTTGTCTTGGTTCAGAACCTCTGCCAAAAATGGTGCACATTTTCCTAGGCCATCCTAGGGTTTTTGAATTAAATCATAAATGTTTGAATTTGGGCATTTAAAATAATATAAAATATTTAAATGCTCAAATATCTCCAAACTAAAATGTTTCATGTTGGAAATAATCCAACTATGGGCCAGGAATAGTTTGGTGATTTTTGAAGTTGCCTAGGTATTTTATTAAATTCAACAAAGTTGCAGATATATTAAATAAAACAGAACAGAAGAAAAGGGGAAAAACTTACCTGGGCTCCTCCACTGTGCGGCCCAGCCAGCTGGCCGGCCCAGCCAGCAGCCGGCCCAGCCCACCACTGCAGCTCTCCGTCGTCTTCCTCCCCTCGCCCCGAAGCTGCTGCGTGCTCGCGCGCGCACGGCCGCGCGGCCACCTCCTGCTTGCCGACGAGCTCCTGGCCGCGTGGACGACTCCCGCAGGCCATCCCGATCCCCCCCTGCTCTCTCTCACTCTCTCCCGGCTCTTCCTTCCTCTCTCTCGGTCTCTCTCTCACACGGCCGAGCACCACCGTCGCCGCCGTTCGCCATAGCAGCCATCTCCGGCCACCCCTCGCTCCCCCGACTAGCTCAGGAGCCCCGCCTCGACTCCCTCTTCCTCCCCACCGCTCCACAGCTCCCCGGAAGCCCTGCATCGCCGCCACGTCGCCGTTCCCCTCTTCGGGCTCCGACCACCGTCACCGTCGATTCGCCGTCTCCAGCGCGTCCCCGAGCCCACTTCGACGCCCACTGCAACCGCGGTGAGCTACGCCACCGTTTCCCCCTCTCCTCCCCCTCGTTTCCCCACCGTAGCCTCCTCCCCACCACGGCCGAACCTCCGCCGTCGCCGAGCTCGCCGTCGACGCAGCTCCGGTGACCATTTGGTCACCCCGGCGAGTCCAACGAGTTCGCAAGACCCCGTAGAGCATCCCTAGCGCCTCGCTTCGCTCGACTTCGAGCTCCAACCCTGTTCCCGTGCACGACCGAACCGCGGCGGCCGCAGCCGAGCTCGCCGCCGTCAACTCCGGCCACCCCGAGCCCAACCACCACCACCAATAGTCGCGGCTCAACCTCAGCAACACGTAGATGCCTTCCGCCGTCCATTTGGTTGCCGGAATGGCAAAAAGCACTTTCGCCGCCGTCTCGGGCCTCGCCGGCGTCATGCCGCCGACGGGTTTGACCTGTCCGACATGAGGTTTGACCCCCCCAGGGTCACTGACGCGTGGGCCCTGTCGGACAGGTAGTTAGTTAGTACTAATTACCGTTAGTCAACCCCCCCTGACACTGACAGTGGGCCCCAGCGCCACTAATCCCTAATTAGGATTAATTTAAACCTGTTAAACCCCCCCTGTCACTGACGTGTGGCCCCCACACGTCAGGTTTGACTTCAGCCAGCCGCAGTTGACCACTGACGTCATGCTGACGTCATGCTGGCGCAATAATTATAATTTCTGGATTTAATTTAAATCAGGAAATTCCAAAATATTATTTAAACTTCAAAAATTCATAACTTTTATTCTGTAACTCCAAATTGGACAAATTATATATGAAAAATGATCAGAAAAATCCAATCTATCCATCTGTACTATTTTCATGCATGATCAAACAAGTTAAATTGATGTTTTAAGCAGAACAAGGAAAAGCACTTTAAAAGGCCATATTTGAATTTGAAATTTGAATCCTTGATTCAAATTTGTTCAAACCCTTCTGGTTTTAGTTGCATTAGCCCAACACACTCATATTGCCATGTTTCATGCATGCATCATATTGTTGCACATTGTTTGGTGATGTTTGTGTATCGGTGCTCTCTGCGGCAGGTTCTGTCCCCGAGGAGTACCGTGATTACCCTAACGAAGAACCGTATCAGTGCATCGAACCATCAGGCAAGCAACCAACCATTTGATCATATCGATACAATCCCATGTTCTCGCTCCTGCTCTCTTTTACTGCATTAAGACAACGCGATTCAAACTGCTGTGTGCTACGGTAGTTGAACCCATTTCCTCTGCATGACCTGTCATTGCCCCAGTAACTAGATGAAACCCACTAGCATGTGTAGGAGTTGCTTGAGCCATATGTATGTGTTGTTCCTACCTTGCTATGCCTGCTATGCTTAGAGTCGTGTCAGGTCTGGTTCATCGGGGTGATGGGCTGGAGTGAAATGGTTATGTCGGTAATGAGAGTGGTGTGGTGAACACGATTTGGTAAAGGTATCGATGAGAGGCCATGTAGGAGTACATGGTGGGTTGTTTCATTGAAGCCGACCTTAAGCACTGAGATCTGTATGTGTGATTTAAGAATCAGCTACTACCATGCATTGGGCCCGAAACCAATGGACCCTCTCGGCTTCTTATTCACCCTAGTTCTCCGTCCAGGAGTTGCAAGTAGTTTCTGGTGTTTGTAGCCTACTGGAGGCCGTGGACAGCGCTGACCGTAGGGGTGGGCTGTGATGCGGTACGTACGTGGCCGGGTGTACCGAATACCCGTTAGGTATCTCGGGAACCCTGTTCACATCGTTCGGGGCCGTATGGGAAACCTCGGCCGGACTCCCTGCGGATGGAACCTGAATAGGCGATAAACCTGGACTGGAGGCTTAGGTGATTAGGTAGGTCATGGACGACACCCACGTTGGGCTTCCGCTTGAAGGTTGCCAAGTACATGTCGTGTAAACGACGGTAAGTGGTGAGAGCGTGTATGAAGAAGTACCCCCTGCAGGGTTAACATGATCTATTCGAATAGCCGCGTCCGCGGTAAAGGACTACTTGGTTGCCTATACAGTTCATAGACAAGTAAATGGAAACTACTAAAAGCCTCAAGATAAGCGTGAGTGCCGAGGATGGCTCTTCCGTAGGAAGACGGAGGCGGATCCTCGGTAGTGTATTGAATTGGTGAGTAGTGGACTCGTGTGCGCAAAAAATCATTTCAGTTGGAGTATCGTAGGATAGCCTAGCCAAGAGTCAAAGCTGGCTTGCTGCAATAACTCCACCAACCCTTCTTGATACTATGCATGTATGTAGGATCTGATGTAAGTCTTGCTGAGTACCTTTGTACTCATGTTGCTATAATCTACATTTTTACAGAAGACGCTGCAACCCCTTCTGATGGGTTCTATGTAGACATTGACATCAACGAGTAGGCTAAAGACCCAGGTGGTGACCCTGAGCTTGTGAAGGACCACGTAGTATAGCTAGGCTTTCCAAGCCTCTTTTATTTTACTAGTTGTCTGTACTCAGACAAGTTATCTCCGCTGCTGGTTTGTATGACTGTATGACTTGTATGTGGGGTCGTGAGACCGTACCTTTGTGTATGTTATGTATGGCTCACTGAGCCTTAAATAAAGTACTTGTGTCATAGAGTCATGTTGTGATGCTTCGTTGTATTTGCACATATCGAGCATATTGTGTGTATGATTGAAATGCTTGGTATGTGTGGGATCTGACTATCTAGTTGTTTATCTTTAGTAGCCTCTCTTACCGGGAAATGTCTCCGAGTGTTACCGCTGAGCCATGGTAGCTTGCTACTGCTCTGGAACACTTAGGCTGGCCGGCATGTGTCCTTCTTCGTTCCTGTGTCTGTCCCTTCGGGGAAATGTCACGCTTGGGTACCGGAGTCCTGTTAGCCCGCTACAGCCCGGTTTACCGGAGTCCTGCTAGCCCAGTGCTACAGCCCGGACCCACTTGCTGATGACCGACACGTTCGAAGCTAGGTCATGGATGCCTGTCCCTGTAAGTCTGTGCCACTTTGGGTTTACGACTAGTCATGTCAGCCCGGGCTCTTTATCATATGGATGCTAGCGACACTATCATATACGTGAGCCAAAAGGCGCAAACGGTCTCGGGAAAAGGTAAGACGACACCCGTGGGGATACCGTGCGTGAGGCCGCAAAGTGATATGAAGTGTTACCAGCTAGATCGATGTGACATCGAGTCGGGGTCCTGACAGCGTTGGCATCAGAGCCGGACTGCCTGTAGGTTCTCCAAGCCAAACTGGTCGATGTTGAGTCTAGAAATTCTTTAGTTATATGTAGGGGAATTGTTTGTGGGTTGGAACGTAAGGCTCTTTTTACTCCTTATACCTTATGACTTTCTGATCTGAGTCAGTCCATTCTTCTACCGGGGGTTAAGGAATTAGGATCTGTTCTCTCTATCAGGATCACGAGTTACTAATCAGTAGTACCTTATAAGTTTGATGGATACAAGCCTAGTTCAGTTCTACTACCACATTATGTTGCCAGAATGGTTTCAGAACTTTGATATGATGATGTTGAGTGTGTACGAAATCCTTTGTCAAATGTCTCAAATCCTTTTTGAGCATTTACAGCTGTTATGCTGCCGAAATTTTGCTAGAAATTCTAATGCCTTTGCATTATGATTGTGCTTTCAGATGGCCACTCGCGACCTCAATCAAGTGGTTCGCCTGACTCGATGCCTAGATGTACCCGGCCATACTGCTAAGTTGGTCAGGGTAATGACTGAGGCTGGATACCGCTGGTATCCCGAGTACACGGTCGAAGAGCAATTCCGAGATTTTAATCAAAGCCAGTATCTCTGCACTGTCAGGATATTTCCATCTTATCCTGGATCCACCGAGCCTCTTCACTGCTCTTATGGACTCGGGGTTACCATTGAGATGGCTGTGCAGGACGCCGCCTACTCTATGATGACCATTATGCGGGTCAGATCTGGTTTATTTCGGGACTCTGATTTCCGGTATATGCCAGGATCACTTCCGGGAGCGCAAGGGTATCTCCAGGCTATCTATGCTGATCCCACTCAGGAGGATTCACGGACTCGCACCACTGCTGAGATGCTCGAGGATAAGGACCGTGAAAATCGGGCCTTAAGGCTAGAGCTCTTCAATACCCTGCTGACCACTGGGCCACTTTGACTCGGTTCGCACCGGCGGTGCAAGCTGGATATTCAGATATGCGCGATCTCTATCCTGTGAGATCTGCTCTGCCAGACGTGATGGTTTGGCGTGATGTAGGAGGCATCACCCCACCTCGCGGTCCCCGCAGGCCACCGTTTGTTGGTCCAAGGCCTCATCCTAGCCCCTATGGTCCACAAGCTTCGCGAGATCGTCTGTTTCCGGATGATCATGTTGAGCTCCCAGGCTATGGAGGTGACTTCTACGAGGACTACTACAGATCGGTCTGAATTAGTGGTAGTATCACTAGTTCGCACTAGCTGTGTCGTTTATCGTTCCGCGTGACTCGTGGGATATGACCTAGTTTGTACTCTTCCGGAGGTGTAGAAAAATAATGTATAAGAGCTTGGAATGCCTCCGATGAGATGTAATCCTCTTTCACCGTAATAGTACTTTGTTTGGTCTTGTACTAAACCCTGTATGGTGTGTATGACGATGGAATAAAAGAAGCAGTTTCTGTATCTACCATGTCATACGGATGATCATCTTGCATTTCGAGTTATTCCTTACATTCTATATCCTATGTCGGAATTTTACCATCCTGACTAAATCATTGTCTTGTTTACCTAGGATGGTCAACACGCGCGCTAACCCTGCTTCCCAAGAGCAGGCCGAAGGCAGTGAAGCCAGGAATGAAAATCTGCCTCATCCTCCTTCACTAGCCGAGGTGATGATGGAAGCTGAGAGAAACAAGCGGGAGACAAACCGTTTGTTGGAGCGTATTGAACAGAATACAGCACACCATCAGAGGGCTAACGTGGTGTCACTCAGTGATTTTATCAAATTGCATCCACCCACGTTCCACCACTCCGTCGAGCCTCTCGACGCTGATGACTGGCTTCGCAGTATCTCTCACAAACTGCGTTCCGTGCTGGTAGCGGAGGCTGACAAGGTCACCTTTGCTGCATATCATCTTGAAGGCCCCGCCAGTCTATGGTGGGAGAATTATGGAGCTATGCGCCCAGCGGGCCATGTCACAACTTGGGCTGAATTCAGCGAGGCTTTCCGTGAACATCACATTCCGGAGGGTCTCATGGACCGTAAACGTGAAGAATTTTGCAGTTTCACCCAAGGCCGACTTTCTGTGGATGCCTATAGCAGGGAGTTTGGTAATCTCGCCCGATATGCAACTGAGGAAGTTTCTACTGACGCCAAGAAGCAAGCAAGGTTCCGTAAGGGCCTTAGTCCTGAGCTTCGCCGCGACCTCCGTCTGCATGAGTGCACATCTTTTTCGAAACTTGTCAACAAAGCCATCAGTGCTGAAACTGGTCAGACTGACTATGACGCAACACGCAAGCATGGACGTGACATGGGTTCCTCATCCGGTGCTGGTCCTCAGAAGCGCCGCGTGTGGGTACCCAACACCGCCCTGCCACCCAGGTTTACACCGAGGCCATCCTTCCAGGCGCCTCGCCCCGTTCAACAGTCTGCTCCAGCCAAGCCCTATGGGGGTCCAACCAATAATGTTCCTCCACGTACCAGCTCCGTGACTTGTTTCAAGTGTGGGGAATCTGGTCACTATATGCGTGAATGCCCCCAGACCAACCCCAATCAATCTGCTAAAGCTGTTGGCCGTGGCAAGCCGACAGGAAAAGTATTCCACGCCAAGCCGGTCACCGCTTCACGTGGCCATGTCAACTGTGTCTCTGCCGAAGAAGCTCAAGAGGATCCCAACGTCGTTCTCGGTACGCTTCTTGTTAATTGCCACCCGGCATCTGTCCTTTTCGATACAGGAGCCTCTCATTCCTTTATATCTGAAAATTATGCTCGTTTGCATAACGTTGCATTCTGTGACATGCCATCCACTATGGAAATCTCTACCCCTGGGTCTAGATGGCAGACCTCTAGGGTAAGTTATGGAAATGAGATCCAAGTCGATAGACTTGTTTTCCTTGTGTCTTTGATAGCCCTTAAATCTTCAGATATTAATATCATTCTGGGTATGGACTGGATGTCAGCTCATCATGCCCAAATTGATTGCTTCTCTAGGACTGTTCAACTCACCCATCCTTCGGGGAAGATAGTCAATGTCTTGACCCGAATAGCCAAGCGACAATTATATTCTCTTAACGCCAGCCCTTTGCCAGACCTTGAGGACGTTCCGGTAGTCCGTGACTTCCCGGATGTCTTTCCAGAGGAATTGCCAGGTGTTCCACCTGACAGGGATGTTGAGTTCGTAATAGACCTCATTCCAGGAACCGTTCCGATTGCTAGAAGACCTTATAAGATGGCACCCCTAGAACTAGCCGAGCTTAAGAAACAACTCGATGAGTCCTTGAAAAAGGGTTTCATCCGACCTAGCTCATCTCCGTGGGCTTGCCCCGTCCTATTCGTCAAGAAGAAGGATGGTACGGACCGGATGGTTGTAGATTACCGACCTGTCAATTTGGTCACAATCAAGAACAAATATCCACTCCCCAGGATCAACGACCTTTATGATCAGCTCGCTGGATCCTCAGTCTTCTCCAAGATGGATTTGAGGTTGGGCTACCATCAAATCAAAATCAGAAACGGGGACATTCCTAAAACGGCCTTTGTTACTCGTTATGGCCAATACGAGTACACCGTCATGTCCTTCGGTTTAACCAACGCTCCAGCCACCTTTTCTCGGTTAATGAACTCAATCTTCATGGAGTATTTGGATAAATTCGTCGTTGTTTACCTCGATGATATACTCATCTACTCCAAGAATGAGGAAGAACATGCCGAACATCTAAGGCTAGTGTTGAAGAAACTTCGAGAGCATCGCCTTTATGCCAAATTTTCTAAATGTGAATTCTGGTTGTCAGAAGTGACCTATCTGGGTCATGTAATATCTGGTAAAGGTATTGCTGTTAACCCTGAGCGAGTTCAAGCCGTCCTTAACTGGACTCCACCTGAATCGGTCAAGCAAGTTCGGAGTTTTCTGGGCTTAGCGAGCTATTGTCGTCGCTTTGTCGAGAACTTCTCCAAAGTTGCCAAACCTCTAACCGAACTCCTCAAGAAAGATAAGAAGTTCGAATGGACTCCACAATGTGAGCACAGCTTTCAGGAACTGAAAAGACGCCTGACTTCTGCTCCCGTGCTGGTACCGCCAGACTTCTCCAAGGACTTTGTTATCTACTGCGACGCCTCGCGACAAGGACTAGGTTGCATTCTCATGCAAGATCGACATGTAATTGCCTACGCTTCACGGCAATTGCACCCACATGAGGAGAATTATCCTACTCATGATCTAGAGCTTGGAGCCGTAGTCTATGCACTTAAGACCTGGCGACATTACCTCCTCGGTAATCGTTGCGAAATATTCACTGATCACCAAAGTCTGAAGTATATTTTCACCCAACCGGATTTGAATCTCAGGCAGAGATGTTGGGTTGAATTGATCACCGACTTCGACTTAGGAATAACCTACACCCCAGGGAAAGCCAACGTCATGGCTGATGCGCTAAGTCGTAAATCTTATTGTAACAATCTGATGCTACAACAAAGTCAACCGCTTCTCCATGAGGAATTTCGGAAGCTTAACCTTCACATTGTATCTCAAGGTTTTCTCTCCACCTTGGTGGCAAAACCTACCCTTACGGATCAAATTATCAAAGCACAGAAGGTAGATCCGGGAATCTCCCGCATCAAGAGGAACATTCAGAAAGGAATTGCGAATTGTTTCTCCATTAATGATCAAGGAGTCGTATACTTCGGGAATCGACTAGTAGTTCCCAAAGTGCGCAACCTAAGGCGATTAATCCTTAAGGAAGCTCATGAATCTCCTCTCACTATTCATCCCGGTAGTACTAAGATGTATCAGGACCTACGCCAGAGGTTCTGGTGGACTAGGATGAAGAGAGAAATTGCTCAGTATATTGCAAATTGCGACGTCTGTCGTCGTGTAAAAGCAGAGCATCAACGGCCTGCTGGCACCCTTCAACCCTTAGCTATTCCTGAATGGAAATGGGATAAAATTGGTATGGATTTCATTACCGGTTTTCCCAGGACCAAGAGAGGGAATAATGCTATTTTCGTCGTGGTCGATCGTCTTTCCAAAGTAGCCCACTTCTTACCTGTTCGTGAGAGTATAACCGCTAGTCAGCTGGCAGACTTATACATCTCCCGAATAGTGTCCCTTCATGGTGTTCCTTTGGAAATTAACTCGGATCGAGGAAGTCTTTTCACCTCTCGATTTTGGGAAAGTTTCCAAAATGCTATGGGAACTCGTCTCTCCTTTAGCACCGCCTTCCACCCTCAGTCGAGTGGTCAAGTGGAACGCGTCAACCAAATTCTAGAAGACATGCTTCGAGCCTTTGTTATCTCATTCGGAATGGACTGGGAGAAGTGCCTCCCATTTGCCGAATTCGCTTACAACAACAGCTATCAATCTAGCTTGGGTAAAGCCCCTTTTGAAGTTCTCTATGGACGACGGTGTCGAACACCCCTTAACTGGTCAGAGACCGGGGAAAGACAATTCTTTGGCCCGGACATGATTCAGGAAGCAGAAGAACAAGTTCGCATCGTTCGTGAAAAGTTGAAAACAGCCCAATCTCGTCAAAAGAGTCAATATGACCGAAAACATAAGGCTATGACTTTCGAGGTTGACGAGAAGGCTTATCTTCGGGTCACCCCTCTGAAGGGAACCCATCGTTTCGGTATCAAAGGCAAATTGGCTCCTCGTTACATTGGACCTTTTCGCATTCTTGCCAAACGAGGAGAAGTTGCCTACCAGTTGGAACTACCTCCGCACCTCTCCAGAGTTCACGATGTCTTCCACGTTTCTCAACTCAGGCGTTGCTTCTCGGATCCTATCCGTGAAGTGGACCACGAAACACTTGATCTCCAAGATGATCTTACATATCGAGAGTACCCCATTCGTATCCTCGATCAGGCCGAACGTACCACGCGACGTCATAATATCAAGTTTCTCAAGGTTCAATGGTCGCACCATTCTGAGGATGAAGCAACTTGGGAAAGGGAGGATCGTCTTCGACTCGAGTACCCCGCCTTCTTCCCGGAGGAACCCAAATCTCGGGACGAGATTCTTTTGAGTGGGGGTGAGTTGTCACAACCTAGCTAGTCATGCATTAGAGTGTTGCATCATG
Source organism: Triticum dicoccoides (assembly GCF_002162155.2). Classification (NCBI taxonomy): domain Eukaryota; kingdom Viridiplantae; phylum Streptophyta; class Magnoliopsida; order Poales; family Poaceae; genus Triticum; species Triticum dicoccoides. The sequence continues at coordinate 401,889,185 of NC_041388.1, read as the reverse complement.
TTTATTCTTTCATCAGAAACTTGAAATGGGGATGACAGAACCCCCAGTCCCCTCTGAAACCAACTAGGGTTTACTAAAATAATTTTTCAATGAACCTGAAATGCCCTTCTAAAATGCCCATCATTTTTGTCTTGGTTCAGAACCTCTGCCAAAAATGGTGCACATTTTCCTAGGCCATCCTAGGGTTTTTGAATTAAATCATAAATGTTTGAATTTGGGCATTTAAAATAATATAAAATATTTAAATGCTCAAATATCTCCAAACTAAAATGTTTCATGTTGGAAATAATCCAACTATGGGCCAGGAATAGTTTGGTGATTTTTGAAGTTGCCTAGGTATTTTATTAAATTCAACAAAGTTGCAGATATATTAAATAAAACAGAAACAGAAGAAAAGGGGAAAAACTTACCTGGGCTCCTCCACTGTGCGGCCCAGCCAGCTGGCCGGCCCAGCCAGCAGCCGGCCCAGCCCACCACTGCAGCTCTCCGTCGTCTTCCTCCCCTCGCCCCGAAGCTGCTGCGTGCTCGCGCGCGCACGGCCGTGCGGCCACCTCCTGCTTGCCGACGAGCTCCTGGCCGCGTGGACGACTCCCGCAGGCCATCCCGATCCCCCCCTGCTCTCTCTCACTCTCTCCCGGCTCTTCCTTCCTCTCTCTCGCTCTCTCTCTCACACGGCCGAGCACCACCGTCGCCGCCGTTCGCCATAGCAGCCATCTCCGGCCACCCCTCGCTCCCCCGACTAGCTCAGGAGCCCCGCCTCGACTCCCTCTTCCTCCCCACCGCTCCACAGCTCCCCGGAAGCCCTGCATCGCCGCCACGTCGCCGTTCCCCTCTTCGGGCTCCGACCACCGTCGCCGTCGATTCGCCGTCTCCAGCGCGTCCCCGAGCCCACTTCGACGCCCACTGCAACCGCGGTGAGCTACGCCACCGTTTCCCCCTCTCCTCCCCCTCGTTTCCCCACCGTAGCCTCCTCCCCACCACGGCCGAACCTCCGCCGTCGCCGAGCTCGCCGTCGACGCAGCTCCGGTGACCATTTGGTCACCCCGGCGAGTCCAACGAGTTTGCAAGACCCCGTAGAGCATCCCTAGCGCCTCGCTTCGCTCGACTTCGAGCTCCAACCCTGTTCCCGTGCACGACCGAACCCCGGCGGCCGCAGCCGAGCTCGCCGCCGTCAACTCCGGCCACCCCGAGCCCAACCACCACCACCAATAGTCGCGGCTCAACCTCAGCAACACGTAGATGCCTTCCGCCGTCCATTTGGTTGCCGGAATGGCAAAAAGCACTTTCGCCGCCGTCTCGGGCCTCGCCGGCGTCATGCCGCCGGCGGGTTTGACCTGTCCGACATGAGGTTTGACCCCCCCAGGGTCACTGACGCGTGGGCCCTGTCGGACAGGTAGTTAGTTAGTACTAATTACCGTTAGTCAACCCCCCCTGACACTGACAGTGGGCCCCAGCGCCACTAATCCCTAATTAGGATTAATTTAAACCTGTTAAACCCCCCTGTCACTGACGTGTGGCCCCCACACGTCAGGTTTGACTTCAGCCAGCCGCAGTTGACCACTGACGTCATGCTGACGTCATGCTGGCGCAATAATTATAATTTCTGGATTTAATTTAAATCAGGAAATTCCAGAATATTATTTAAACTTCAAAAATTCATAACTTTTATTCTGTAGCTCCAAATTGGACAAATTATATATGAAAAATGATCAGAAAAATCCAATCTATCCATCTGTACTATTTTCATGCATGATCAAACAAGTTAAATTGATGTTTTAAGCAGAACAAGGAAAAGCACTTTAAAAGGCCATATTTGAATTTGAAATTTGAATCCTTGATTCAAATTTGTTCAAACCCTTCTGGTTTTAGTTGCATTAGCCCAACACACTCATATTGCCATGTTTCATGCATGCATCATATTGTTGCACATTGTTTGGTGATGTTTGTGTATCGGTGCTCTCTGCGGCAGGTTCTGTCCCCGAGGAGTACCGTGATTACCCTAACGAAGAACCGTATCAGTGCATCGAACCATCAGGCAAGCAACCAACCATTTGATCATATCGATACAATCCCATGTTCTCGCTCCTGCTCTCTTTTACTGCATTAAGACAACGCGATTCAAACTGCTGTGTGCTACGGTAGTTGAACCCATTTCCTCTGCATGACCTGTCATTGCCCCAGTAACTAGATGAAACCCACTAGCATGTGTAGGAGTTGCTTGAGCCATATGTATGTGTTGTTCCTACCTTGCTATGCCTGCTATGCTTAGAGTCGTGTCAGGTCTGGTTCATCGGGGTGATGGGCTGGAGTGAAATGGTTATGTCGGTAATGAGAGTGGTGTGGTGAACACGATTTGGTAAAGGTATCGATGAGAGGCCATGTAGGAGTACATGGTGGGTTGTTTCATTGAAGCCGACCTTAAGCACTGAGATCTGTATGTGTGATTTAAGAATCAGCTACTACCATGCATTGGGCCCGAAACCAATGGACCCTCTCGGCTTCTTATTCACCCTAGTTCTCCGTCCAGGAGTTGCAAGTAGTTTCTGGTGTTTGTAGCCTACTGGAGGCCGTGGACAGCGCTGACCGTAGGGGTGGGCTGTGATGCGGTAGGTACGTGGCCGGGTGTACCGAATACCCGTTAGGTATCTCGGGAACCCTGTTCACATCGTTCGGGGCCGTATGGGAAACCTCGGCTGGACTCCCTGCGGATGGAACCTGAATAGGCGATAAACCTGGACTGGAGGCTTAGGGGATTAGGTAGGTCGTGGCCGACACCCACGTTGGGCTTCCGCTTGAAGGTTGCCGAGTACATGTCGTGTAAACGACGGTAAGTGGTGAGAGCGTGTATGAAGAAGTACCCCCTGCAGGGTTAACATGATCTATTCGAATAGCCGCGTCCGCGGTAAAGGACTACTTGGTTGCCTATACAGTTCATAGACAAGTAAATGGAAACTACTAAAAGCCTCAAGATAAGTGTGAGTGCCGAGGATGGCTCTTCCGTAGGAAGACGGAGGCGGATCCTCGGTAGTGTATTGAATTGGTGAGTAGTGGACTCGTGTGCGCAAAAAATCATTTCAGTTGGAGTATCGTAGGATAGCCTAGCCAAGAGTCAAAGCTGGCTTGCTGCAATAACTCCACCAACCCTTCTTGATACTATGCATGTATGTAGGATCTGATGTAAGTCTTGCTGAGTACCTTTGTACTCATGTTGCTATAATCTACATTTTTACAGAAGACGTTGCAACCCCTTCTGATGGGTTCTATGTAGACGTTGACATCAACGAGTAGGCTAAAGACCCAGGTGGTGACCCTGAGCTTGTGAAGGACCACGTAGTATAGCTAGGCTTTCCAAGCCTCTTTTATTTTATTAGTTGTCTGTACTCAGACAAGTTATCTCCGCTGCTGGTTTGTATGACTGTATGACTTGTATGTGGGGTCGTGAGACCGTACCTTTGTGTATGTTATGTATGGCTCACTGAGCCTTAAATAAAGTACTTGTGTCATAGAGTCATGTTGTGATGCTTCGTTGTATTTGCACATATCGAGCATATTGTGTGTATGATTGAAATGCTTGGTATGTGTGGGATCTGACTATCTAGTTGTTTATCTTTAGTAGCCTCTCTTACCGGGAAATGTCTCCGAGTGTTACCGCTGAGCCATGGTAGCTTGCTACTGCTCTGGAACACTTAGGCTGGCCGGCATGTGTCCTTCTTCGTTCCTGTGTCTGTCCCTTCGGGGAAATGTCACGCTTGGGTACCGGAGTCCTGTTAGCCCGCTACAGCCCGGTTTACCGGAGTCCTGCTAGCCCAGTGCTACAGCCCGGACCCACTTGCTGATGACCGACACGTTCGAAGCTGGGTCATGGATGCCTGTCCCTGTAAGTCTGTGCCACTTTGGGTTTACGACTAGTCATGTCAGCCCGGGCTCTTTATCATATGGATGCTAGCGACACTATCATATACGTGAGCCAAAAGGCGCAAACGGTCCCGGGAAAAGGTAAGACGACACCCGTGGGGATACCGTGCGTGAGGCCGCAAAGTGATATGAAGTGTTACCAGCTAGATCGATGTGACATCGAGTCGGGGTCCTGACAAAAAACGAAGACAAGAGAGAAGATTTTTTCTAAAGTGTGGAAGATTGACATGAACAAGTTCAAACCAATCTGGGGCCTAATGTTGGGGATATTATTACCGGAGGTAAACCAGCCTTGGGTAGCCGGGTTGACTCTTTGAAGATTAGAAGCCCATGAAGATGTAAAGATGCTAGCGCTTTACGGAGGGCCCAAAGGCGAGTTACAGTATGTAAATGTAAACCGAACCAGTGATGTAACTTGTATAGTAAGATAGAAAGAGAGAGGCCGAACCGGATACGTTTATAAACCGGCTTCGGGACTCTGTAGCCCGGCGGGCGTCATCCTATGTATATAAAGGGACGACCCGGCCACAGTTTAGAGACAGACAACAACAACTCGAAAGCCAGACAAAGCGGATTCGCTCCCTGGCCTTCGAAACCCTAGCAATACCAATCACAACTAGACATAGGCTTTTACCTTCATCGAAGGGGCCGGACTAGTATAAACTCCCGTGTCCCCTTGTCCGGTTTAACCCCTTTAATCTAACCTGTTGCGATGGCTCCACAACTAAGTCCTTTCACGAGGACATCTGCCGTGACAAACCCATGACAGTAGGCAATCCATAAGTGGCCATCATAATAAATTCATATGATAATTTAATTTTATTTCTAGGGAACTGTTCCATGCCTTTCCTTAACGGAAATTGGAATTTAATATTCCCTTCCTTCATATCAATAATTGCACCAATCGTTCTAAGGAAAGGCCTACCAAGAATAATATGACATGAAGGATTGCAATCTATATCAAGAACAATGAAATCTATGGGCACATAATTCCTATTTGAAACAATAAGGACATCATTAATCTTTCCCATAGGTTTCTTAATAGTGGAATCCGCAAGGTGCAAGTTTAGAGAACAATCATCAAATTCACGGAAACCTAGCAAATCACACAAAGTTTTTGGAATCGTGGAAACACCAGCACCCAAATCACACAAAGCATAGCACTTATGATATTTAATTTTTATTTTAATAGTAGGTTCCCGCTCATCATAAAGTTTTCTAGGGATAGAAACTTCCAACTCAAGTTTTTCTTCATAAGATTACATCAAAGCATCAACGATATGTTTAGTAAAAGCTTTATTTTGACTATAAGCATGAGGAGAATTTAGCACGGATTGCAACAAGGAAATACAATCTATCAAAGAGCAATTATCATAATTAAATTCCTTGAAATTCAAGATAGTGGGTTCATTGCTATTTAAAGTTTTAACCTCTTCAATCCCACTTTTAACAATTTTTGCATCAAGATCTAAAAACTCCGAATTTTTGGGTCGCCTTCTAACTAAAGTTTACTCATCTCCAGTCCCATTATTATCAAGATTCATATTGCAAAACAAATATTTAATAGGGGACACATCAATCACTTTTAGATCTTCATCCTTATTATCATGAAAACTAGAAGAACACGCTTTTACAAAGCAATCTTTCTTAGCACGCATCCTAGCGGTTCTTTCTTTGCACTCATCAATGAAAATTCTCATGGCTTTGAGATACTCATTGATATCATGCTTAGGTGGAATACATCTAAGTTTCAAAGAATCAACATTAAGACAAATTCTATCCACGTTCCTAGCCAACTCATCAATCTTAAGCAATTTTTCTTCAATCAAAGCATTGAAAATCTTTTGCGAACTAATAAATTCTTTAATATTAGATTCAAAATAAGAGGGCATCTTATTATAATTTCCATAAGAATTGTTGTAGGAATTACCATAATTATTAGAGGAATTACTAGGAAACGGCCTAGGATTAAAATTGCCTCTATACGCGTTATTACCAAAATTGTTCCTACCAACAAAATTCACATCCATAGATTCATTATTATTATCAATCAAAGTAGACAAATGCATATAATTAGGATCAGTAGGAGCAATCTTATTAGCAAATAATTTCATAAGTTCATCCATCTTTCCACTCAAAACATTAATCTCTTCAATTGCATGCACTTTTTTACTAGTAGATCTTTCAGTGTGCCATTGAGAATAATTAACCATAATATTATCTAGGAGTTTGGTAGCTTATCCTAAAGTGATTTCCATAAAAGTGCCTCCCGCGGCCGAATCTAAAAGATTTCTAGAAGCAAAATTCAATCCGGCATAATTTTTTTGTATAATCATCCATACATTCAATCCATGTGTAGGGCAATTACGTATCATTAATTTCATCCTCTCCCAAGCTTGTGCAACATGTTCATGATCAAGTTGCTTAAAATTCATAATATCATTTCTAAGAGAGATGATCTTAGCGGGAGGAAAATATTTAGAGATAAAAGCATCTTTGCACTTATTCCATGAATCAATACTATTTTAGGCAAAGACGAAAACCAAGCTTTAGCATGATCTCTAAGTGAAAACGGAAATAGCTTAAGTTTAACAATATCATTATCCACATCTTTCTTCTTTTGCATATCACACAAATCAACAAAGTTGTTTAGATGGGAAGCGACATCTTCACTAGGAAGGCCAGAAAACGGATCTTTCATGACAAGATTCAGCATCGGTAAGAGGAGCAATCGGAGTGATAATAAAATCATTATTGTTGGTATTGGCAAAGTCACACAATTCAGTATTATCTTGAGCCATCGTGACAAGCAAGCAATCCAACACACCAGCAAACAAGAAACGGTCAAAAGAGGCAAATTGGGAAAAGAGAAGGGGAACGGAAAAGAGAGGGCAAATAAAACGGCAAGGGTGAAGTGGGGGAGAGGAAAACGAGAGGCAAATGGCAAATAATGTAATGCGAAGGATAAGAGTTGTGATGGGTACTTGGTATGTTTTGACTTGGCGTAGATCTCCCCATCAACGGCGCCAGAAATCCTTCTTGCTACCTCTTGAGCACTGCGTTGGTTATCCCTTGAAGAGGAAAGGGTGATGCAGTAGAGCAGCGTAAGAATTTCCCTCAGTTTTTGAGAACCAAGGTATCAATCCAGTAGGAGACCACGCGCGAGTCACCTCGTACCTACACAAACAAATAAGAACCTCACAACCAACGCGATAAAGGGGTTGTCAATCCCTTCACGGCCACTTGCAAGAGTGAGATCTGATAGAGATGATAATAATAAGATAAGTATTTTTGGTATTTTTATGATATAGATTGAAAGTAAATAAAGCAAAATAAACGGTGCGAGAAATAGCTTGTTGACGGGAGATTAATATGATGGAAAATAGACCCGGGGGCCATAGGTTTCACTATCCCAATATAGCATAAGTATTACAGTGGGTGAACAAATTACTGTCGAGAAATTGATAGAAAAGCGAATAATTATGAGAATATCTAGGCATGATCATGTATATAGGCATCACGTCCGTGACAAGTAGACCGACTCCTGCCTGCATCTACTACTATTACTCCACACATCGACCGCTATCCAGCATGCATCTAGAGTATTAAGTTCATAAGACCATAGTAACGCCTTAAGCAAGATGACATGAAGTAGAGGGATAAACTCATGCAATATGATATAAACCACATCTTTTTATCCTCGATGGCAACAATACAATACGTGTCATTTCCCTTTCTGTCACTGGGATCGAGCACCGCAAGATTGAACCCAAAGCTAAGCACTTCTCCCATTGCAAGAAAGATCAATATAGTAGGCCAAAACCAAACTGATAATTCGAAGAGACTTGCAAAGATAAACCAATCATACATAAAAGAGTTCAGAGAATATTCAAATATTGTTCATAGATAGACTTTATCATAAACCCACAATTCATCGGATCTCAACACACACACACCGCAAAAGAAGATTACATCGAATAGGTCTTCAAGAGAATCAAGGAGAACTTTGTATTGAGATCCAAAGAGAGAGAAGAAGCCATCTAGCTACTAGCTATGGACCCGAAGGTCTGAAGTAAACTGCTCACACATCACCGAAGAGGCCAGGATCAATGCCCCCTTCGGCGGAGCTCCGGAAAAGGCCCCAAGATGAGATATCTTGGGTACAGAAGGTTGCGGCGATGGAATTAGGTTTTCGTGGTGCTCCTGGATGTTTGCGGGGTACGTGGATATATATAGGAGGAAGAAGTAGGTCGGTGGAGCAACGAGGGGCCTACGAGGGTGGAGGGTGCGCCCAGGGGGGTAGGCGCGCCCCCTACCTCGTGGCCTCCTCGATTGTTTCTTGATGCCCACTCCAAGTCTCCTGGTTCACGTTCGTTGAGAAAATCACGTTCCCGAAGGTTACATTCCGTTTGATATTCCTTTTCGGTGAAACACTGAAATAGGCAAAAAAACAACAATATGCGCTGGGCCTCCGGTTAATAGGTTAGTCCCAAAAATAATATAAAATTGTAAAAATAAGCCCATTAACGTTGAAAATAGATAATATAATAGCATGGAGCAATCAAAAATTATAGATACGTTGGAGACGTATCAGCCCCCTATCTCATGGGCCCCCTAGCAGGCCTCCGGTGCCCATCTTCTTCTATATGAAGTCTTTTGTCCGAGAAAAAATCATAAGCAAGCTCACCGAACGAAACTCCGCCGCAACGAGGTGGAACCTTGGCAGCCGGGGAAACATCCCTCTGGGAGGGGGAAATCATCACCATCGATCCTCTCATCGGGAGGGGGTCAATCTCCATCAATATCTTCACTAGCACCATCTCATTACAAACCCTAGTTCATCTCTTGTATTCAATCTTTGTCTCAAAACCTCAGATTGGTACTTGTGGGTTACTAGTAGTGTTGATTACTCCTTGTAGTTGATGCTAGTTGGTTTATTTGGTGGAAGATCATATGTTCAAATACTTTATGCATATTAATACCCCTCTGATTATGAACATGGATATGATTTGTGAGTAGTTACATTTGTTCCTAAGGACATGGGAGAAGTCTTGCTATAAGTAGTCATGTGAATTTGGTATTCGTTTGATATTTTGATGAGATGTATGTTGTCTCTCCTCTAGTGTTGTCATGTGAACGTCGACTACATGACACTTGACCATTGTTTGGGCCTAGGGGAAGGCATTGGGAAGTAATAAGTAGATGATGGGTTGCTAGAGTGACAGAAGCTTAAACCCTAGTTTATGAGTTGCTTCGTAAGGGGCTGATTTGGATCCATATGTTTCATGCTATGGTTAGGTTTACCTTAATACTTCTTTTGTAGTTGCGGATGCTTGAAAGAGGGGTTAATCATAAGTGGGATTTTTGTCCAAGGAAGGGCAGTACCCAACCACCAGTTCACCCACATATCAAATTATCAAAGTACCGACCACGAATCATATGAACGTGATGAAAACTAGCTTGACGATAATCCCCAATGTGTCCTCGGGAGCGCTTTCCTTTATATAAGAGTTTGTCCAGGATTGTCCTTTGCTACAAAAAGGATTGGGTCATCTTGCTGCACCGTATTTACTTTTATTACTTGTTACCTGTTACAAATTACCTTATCACAAAACTATCTGTTACCGATAATTTCAGTGCTTGCAGAGAATACCTTACTGAAAACTGCTTATCATTTCCTTCTGCTCCTCGTTGGGTTCGACACTCTTACTTATCTAAAGGACTAAGATAGATCCCCTATACTTTTGGGTCATCAGTGATCATGACAGTGCTTTGGAGATGGAGATCAAAGGCACAAGATGATGATGGCCATATCATATCACTCATTTTGATTGCATGTCATGTTTATGCTTTATGCATCTTATTTTGCTTAGTACGGCGGTAGCATTATAAGATGACTGAGGGAGTCATGGATTAGGGGGTCTCCGGACAGCCGGACTATTGGACTATGAAGATACAAGATTGAAGACTTCGTCCCATGTCCGGATGGGACTCTCCTTGGCGTGGAAGGCAAGCTAGGCAATAAGAATATGTAGATCTCCTCCCTTGTAATCGACTCTGTGTAACCCTAGCCCCCTCCAGTGTCTATATAAACTGGAGGGTTTAGTCCGTAGGACAATATACAATCATACCATAGGCTAGCTTCTAGGGTTTAGCCTCTACAATATCGTGGTAGATCAACTCTTGTAATACTCATATCATCAAGAACAATCAAGCATGACGTAGGGTATTACCTCCATCAAGAGGGCCCGAACCTGGGTAAACATCGTGTCCCCTGCCTCCTGTTACCATCCGCCTTAGACGCGTAGTTCGGGACCCCCTACCCGAGATCCGCCGGTTTTGACACCGACATTGGTGCTTTCATTGAGAGTTCCACTGTGTCGTCACCATAAGGCTTGATGGCTCCTTCGATCATCGATAGCGATGCGGTCCAGGGTGAGGTTTTCCTCCTCGGGCCGATCTTTGTATTCAGCGGCTTCGCACTGCGGGCCAATTCGCTTGGCCATCTGGAGCAGGTCGAGAGCTACGCCCCTAGCCATCAGGTCAGATTCGAAAACTTAAACTACACTGCCGACATCTGTGGAGACTTGATCTTCGACGGATTTGAGCCCGTGTCAGGTGCGCCACACAGTCACGACGAGCACGACGTAACTCTGCCGTCTGACAGTGTTCGGGAGATCGCATCTACAACTACTCTGGCCTTCAATCTGGGGCAAATTGCGCCATCCAAGGATGGAGGGATAGACCCTGCCATGGAGGCCGCACTCTCAGTGGTGATGGAGCCGGATACTGGCTTCACCCCTTACGAGAGCCGTGTCGCCGAACCACTAGATTCATCTCCGGCCACGGACTCCGAGCTGCCTGCATCCGTGCCCATCGAATCCGACTGGGCGCCGATCATGGAGTTCACCTCCACGGATATCTTTCAGCACTCGCCTTTCGGCGAAGTGCTAAATTCATTAAAGTCTCTCTCCTTGTCAGGAGAACCTTGGCCGAACTATGTCCGGCTAGAATGGGACACGGACGACGAAGAAATTCGCTTCCCGACCACCACCCACTTAGTAGCCACTGTCGACGACTTAACCGACATGCTCAACTTCTACTCCGAAGACATCGACGTCATGGACAAAGATGCAGGAGACGAACAGGATCCAGCGCCCACAGGGCGCCGAACAACCACTTCATCACATGACATATACATGGTGGATACACCCAAAGAAGGCAATGGCGAAGAGACAACGGAGGATGGCCCCTCCAAGAAGCAACCCAAGCGCCGACGTCAGTGGCGCCGCTCTAAGTCTCGCCATAGCAAAAACAGCGATAACAGCGCAAGAGAAAATAACACTCTAGTCAACTCTAGAGGAAACGACGACCACATTGCCCCGACGGCAGAGCACGATGAAGCTGCAAGTGGCGAACATAGTACGGATCCGACGTCAAAGCACGGAGACGCCGAGGATAACCCTCATCAAACCCCATCTGGGGAGAAAAACAGTCCGGATGAAGATGCACACATCATCCCGGAAACACACTTGGAGCAAGAGAACCTCCATAGAAGGCTTATTTCCATGATGAGGAGTCTAAAGAATTAGAAGCAAAGGCTTAAGGCCGCACAAAACACACTCAACAGCAGGTGGAACAAAGTGCTCGACAGCAAAGCAAAGTATGGTGGAAGTTAGCACACAAAGAGCTATCCAAAGCGCAAGCTGTTACCTGAATTCGACGACGAGGCCTTAGAGCCCACACAGCCAAATAATGAAACGGCCAACCAGCCGGATCCACCACTTTGTGACCGTGATAGAGCGGATAACAAATATGCACATAAGTCAACACACGATGTACATGAGGACTTGCGCCAAAAATCCGGGTACGACCAGATCCATCTATGGATCTAGGAAGCGTGCTCTGACACAAAATCAAAACCAAATACCACAACCGTCTGAATGCCATGGTACATCCAAGTACAGGGGTGCCACACACCCCCTATGTTTCACCGATGAGGTGCTGGACCACGAGTTCCTAGAAGGATTCAAACCAGTGAACATAGAAGCGTACGACGGGACCATAGACCCTGGGGTCTGGATTGAGGACTTTATCCTCCATATCCATATGGCTCGCGGAGACGATCTCCATGCCATTAAATACTTGCCCCTCAAGCTTAAAGGACCAGCTCGACACTGGCTGAAAAGCCTCCCCGAAAACTCAATTGGAAGTTGGGAGGAGCTTGAGGACGCTTTTCGGGCTAATTTTCAAGGGACCTACGTCCGACCTCCGGATGCAGACGATTTAAGTGATATAATTCAACAGTCCGGAGAGTCCGCCCGAAAGCTTTCGAACAGGTTTCTCACCAAAAAGAACCAAATTGTCGACTGTCCGGACGCCGAAGCCTTAGCAGCTTTCAAACACAGCGTCCAAGACGAATGGCTCGCCAGACACCTCGGCCAAGAAAAACCGAGAACAATGGCAACTCTAACAAGTCTCATGACCCGCTTTTGCGCGGGCGAAGACAGCTGGTTAGCCCGCAGTAGCACCAGCGACCCAAGCACATCTGAAGTCATGGATGGCAATGGAAAACCATGATGCAATAAAAACAAGCATCGAAATAAATAAGATAGCCCAAATAATACGGCGGTAAACGCCGGATTCAGGGGCTCTCGACCAGGTCAGCGGAAAAAGCCTTCCAAAGGCAGCAGAGATGGACCATCTGGCCTAAACAAGATTCTTGACAAACTATGTCAGATTCATGGCACCCCCAATAATCCAGCAAATCACACCCACAGAGAATGCTGGGTCTTCAAGCAGGCCGGTAAGCTAAACGCCGAACACAAGGGGGGAGACACCAAGCGAAGATGAGGACGAGCCTCGCCAGCAAAGCACTGGAGGACAGAAAAAATTCCCACCAGAGGTTAAAACAGTCAACATGATCCATGTGACGAAAAGGAGAAGCAAACATGCACCCCGAGACACACGCGCCATAGAGCCCGTCACCCCTAGGTTCAACCCCTGGTTGGCCTGCCCGATCACTTTTGATCGCGGAGATCACGCGACAAGCATCCGGCACGAAGGATTGGCTGCCTTGGTGTTAGACCCAATAATAAACGGATACCATCTCACACGAGTCCTCATGGACGGCGACAGTGGTCTAAACCTGATATATCAGGACACGGTCCGCAAAATGGGGATAGACCCAACAAAAATAAGCCACCATACTACTACCTTCAAGGGAGTAATACTGGGCCTAGAGGCCCGCTGCACGGGCTCTATATTACTAGAGGTTGTATTTGGTTCTTCCGACAACTTCCAAAGCGAAAGGTTAAATTTCTACATCGCTCCATTCCGAAGTGGCTATCAGGCACTACTTGGAAGAGCGGCTTCCGCTCGTTTTAATGCAATCCCGCATTACGCTTCTCTCAAGCTTAAGATGCCTGGTCCACATGGCACCATCACAGTTAGCAGAAATATTGAGTATGCTCTACGTGCGGAAGAATGTGTGGCGGCTTTAGCCACCGAGCACTAGACGTCCTCACCAACCAGGAAAAATGACAGGTCGTCAAGACCACGGACACGGTTAGACAAGTCCGGTGCACCACTACATATACATGAGATGAGTTTGATGATCAAGCCCCCCTAGACGGTACCAGGGGCTTCCCGCGTGTAATCAGGGCTAGTCCGGCTCAACTTGACTTATCTTGAATTTTACTAGGTTTATTGATAATAACCAATTTTCTGGCACGACAACTTTCACCTAAGTTCTTCTCTTTTCCAGATGACAATCGTGTTACACCCGTCCAGGACATGACACAACAGAGACACAGGCGCAGACGTGCAGCAGGGACCCGCTCAAAGGTTTCTTTTTAGATTAAGACCCTGCGTCAACCTTTTTTACAGTCTCTTGTTGTTCACATCCTCCGGGTACTCAATACAACCGAGAAGGATGTCGACATATTGGCATGTGGCCACGTCAGGATTTTCCACGTACCTGGACACCCGGGGTTTGTTATTCAGGGCATTGTTCAGTCCGGCATATGTTATAAAGACCGAATACCTTAGGGAGTGTTCGGCGTCGCGAGTTTGGCCTTATATGCATCAGCTTCGAATCATGTCTTTGGTCAAATGTTGGGTTTGCCCGGCTCCCATGTTTTGGTACCTTATGTTCTGCTATATCGGCTAAGGTAGCACTGGGAGAGCTACTGCGATTGTGCCCTGGTTCATCCGGATGAGCACCTCAGTAGAGAAAGCCGAAAACTGACTGTCATGATATAGCGCGAGACTGGTCAACCACTCGATGACTCAGCGGAATCTTCGTGATTCCTCCACATTAACGAAGGGCCGTTTCCCGGTCATGTACGTACGCGCCCCGTATTTGGACGAGTGCAGAAGTACCAGGGGCTATATAGTAGCCACACCGTCAAACTCCTATGGCTAAGTGAAAGTGTTAAAGCAATATAGTCCGATTGCCTCGTTCGTTGCGCTACCACCTCCTTAATGGACCAAGGCGTTGGATCAAGTGTGAATACACATTTTTTGCGAACACCCCCACATTATATGCGTGGGGGCGGAAGCCAACGACTGCAAACTTTCAGGTTATATACATATATACATAAACGGCCGCACATGAGGCATCATAATACTTTCAGGCAAAAGTATAAACACAGCCTTGACAACTCAATAAAACATTGTTCTTACAATGGGAGTACATGTCACTAGAACATAATATTCTTCGAGCACCGAGCCTCTATCGAACGAGCGCCTTCAAGAACTTCTTCAAAGTAGTGCTCGGCAGCCACTCGGCCCACGGCCGATCCCTGTGTTGCAACCGTGGTGGCCTCCATCTCTGCCCAATATGTCTTGACACGGGCAAAGGCCATCCGCGCACCCTCTATGCACGCCGACCTCTTCATAGCGTCGATGTGCAGTGTGACACAACACCAGGGAATTGTTGCACTAAACTAAAGTAAATATTCGGCCTTGGCCCTCCCGGCCATAGATGATCCACAACAGACCTCATGGCGAGTCCGGACAACCTATGGAGCTCGGCCCACTCAGCCATTCGCTCATTCAACAGCAGCGGACGCACTGGAGCATGGAACTGTGACCAGAACAGCTTTTCCACTTCACGATCTTTTTGATCCTTGAAGTACTCGGCTGCATCAGCAGCACTTGCCGTCAAATCAACGTAGGCGTCCGCCAAACTCCATAGTTGGTCAAGAGGAGCATACTTTGGATCTCCAAACTTAGTTCGCAACAAAAAGGGCTTCCTAGCCATGATATCTGCAGCTTGATGCAACTCCTCCTTCGCCGCTCTGATTTTAGAGCGAGCTTCCTTGGCTGCTACCATGGCCTTTTCCAGGTCCGTCGCCCTCGCCCGGCTTTCTTTATCAAGAAGCTGGTAACGGTCAGCAGTATCTTTCAACTCAATGGCCATCTTGGCTATCCTTTGCTTGCTCTAGTGATGCGCAGACTGTTCGGCCCTCAGCTCTCCGACCGCCTTTAGAGCGGCCGTATCGCTATTCCTTGCTTGTTCCTTGGCTCGGGCAAGCTCTGTCCGAAGGGTCTCCACGGTGGCAGCTCCATCTGCAGTCACAACATATTAAAGATACTGGCATCATGCTCCTCCTACTTTGCGTTGATCACTGGAGAAATCACTTACCCTGTGCCTCGTCAAGCCGCTTGTTGACAAGCACGATGTCGGCATCTGCCGCATCAAGTTGCCGCTTTAGCTCGGCAAACCCATCAGTCCGGCTAGCCACCGGTGCTTCAGCCACCTGCACATAAAGGCGGTCTGGTTATTACCTGGGACTATGATTCTTTGTTTGCCGCCATTTTCAACGACAACCAGAGTCTCAAGGGCTACTATCTGCATAGGGCACACCTAACGTGTGCGGTACTGTCAAAAACATACACTATGTCACGTACCTCAAAGCCTTTCAGCAGACTCATAAAAGCTTCATGCAATCCGCTTTCAGCGGATGAAATCCTTTCAACTACCGTACTCATTAACGTATGATGCGCTTCCGAGATGGCCGCTTGTTCCAGAAGATCCTTCAGTGCGTCCGACCGCACACTATACGGTTCCGGGCTCTTTCTGTTGCTCTCTTTAGGAGCCGAATACTGAGGACTCCGGGTGGCTAAGGGATTACCCCCTGGCCTTGGCGGATCAAGAGAAACCCTCTGTGACGACACTTCTGGGTCGCCCGCCTCATAAGGCGGGGTGGCAGGGGGAGGTGTTTCTCTCTCCATCATCACCAGAAGAAGATCCCCCGAAGACGAACTCTGTCGAGAAGGGCTACGATCCGAACTACAAGATATAAGCTTCGGTTATTGTCTTCAGAAGTAAGGTAGGATATTTTCACTACTAAGTACTTTTTGATTACTCACATCTCGGTATAGGGTGATTCCCTTACGGACACTGTGCGGCAAGGGTACCCCCCGGGGCAGGACCCTCTCGTGAAGATTTCTTCCCTCGTTTGGAAACCTCTATTTCCGGATCTTCAGAGGTGGTCCTCTTCCTTCCCCCGGGAGAGGGGATGTTAGATTCTTCTCCCTGATTGTCCTCCTTCGCGGAGGCGCTCGTTCCCCCGGTTGGGATGAGTAGTGAGTGAGGCTCGCTTCTAGCCTCTTTATTCCCCCCTTCATTTTCCTTCAAGGGCACCTGATAAGGCGCCGACTCCAGCATTCTATCTAGTACTGGATTGGCCAAGCCCTCGGGAAGGGGGGTCGGACACTTGATCATCTTCGCCTTTGTTATCCAGTCCTGGTCAAAGAGCGACTTTTCAGCATGATGCTGTGATAAATAAGAGAAACAGTGTGTTCGGCCATGGGATTACTTACTTGGGTATCCGGGCGATTACAGCTCAGACCCGCATCCTCGGTGGTGTCCGGACACTTTATTTGTGATCCGAAGAACAACTTGTACATCTCCTCGAGCGTCATGCCGAGGAAGTGCTGAATGATTCTTGGTTCCTCCGGGTTGAACTCCCACAAACGGAGAGGTCTACGTTTGCAAGGCGGGACCTGGCGAACCAACATGACTTGCATCACCGTGACCAGGTGGACGTCTCTCTCAATGAGATCTCGGATGCGACTCTGCAATATCGGAACATCCTTTACTAGAACCCAGTTTAGCCCCTCGCTGATCCACGACGTCAGTTGTGGTGGGGGGCCCGAGCGAAAGGCAGGGATGGCAGCCCACTTGGCACTTTGGGGAGCTGTGATATAAAACCACTCCCGCTGCCCCTGGATACCTCTGGGAAGGAACCCTCTGTCCATGGAGCATTGGCGCTTTTTCTTATTACGGCACCTCCACACTCTACGTGCCGCCCCTGGATCATCTTCGGCTTCACGTTAAAGGTATTGAGACACAGGCCGAAGTGAGGGGTAATGCGGAGGAAGGCCTCACATACGACGATGAACGACGAGATGTGAAGGAGGGAATCCGGGGCCAGATCGTGGAAATCCAGCCCATAGTAGAACATGAGTCCCCTAACAAAGGGATCCAGAGCGAGGCCTAGTCCTCGGAGGAAGTGAGAGACGAACACAACACTCTCGTTAGGTTCGGGAGTGGGGATGACCTGCCCTCGGGCAGGCGGCCTATGCAAAATTTTGGCGGTCAGATATCTGGCCTCTCTCAGCTTCTTGATGTCCTCCTCTGTGATAGAGGAAGGCATCCACCGACCTTGGAGGTTGGATCCGGACATGGTTGAAGGTCCGAAGTGTCTGACCTGAGCCTGGGGTGTTGGAACTCGAGGTGGGGGAAGGATTCGATTGAGCGCGAGAGGAAAAAAGGACATGTCTTGGCCTCTTTATAAAAAGGGTGAATGTCAAGCGTCCTCCTCGCGTCCGTTTTGGGGCTCGCCTAAAATCGAGGAGTCATACCAACGGGCACGAGTGGGTTACCCATGTACGTATTGATGATTGTCGGTGTCAAAACCGGCGGATCTCGGGTAGGGGGTCCCGAACTGTGCGTCTAGGTCGGATGGTAACAGGAGGCAGGGGACACGATGTTTTACCCAGGTTCGGGCCCTCTTGATGGAGGTAAAACCCTACGTCCTGCTTGATTAATATTGATGATATGGGTAGTACAAGAGTAGATCTACCACGAGATCGGAGAGGCTAAACCCTAGAAGCTAGCCTATGGTATGATTGTTGTTTGTCCTATGGACTAAAACTCCCCGGTTTATATAGACACCAGAGAGGTCTAGGATTACACAGAGTCGGTTACAATGGTAGGAGATCTACATATCCATCGCCAAGCTTGCCTTCCACGCCAAGGAAAGTCCCATCCGGACATGGGACGAAGTCTTCAATCTTGTATCTTCATAGTCCAGGAGTCCGGTCGAAGGTATAGTCCGGCCATCTGGACACCCCCTAATCCAGGACTCCCTCAGTAGCCCCTGAACCAGGCTTCAATGACGACGAGTCCGGCGCGCAGATTGTCTTCGGCATTGCAAGGCGGGTTCCTCCTCCAAGTACTTCATAGAAGATTTTGAACACAAAGGTAGTGTCCGGCTCTACAAAATAAGTTTCCATATATTGCCATAGAGAGAATAATATTTACACAAATCTAATCTGCTGACGTATTCCATAGCGTGACATCACACCACGGCCAAGTCTTTATTCGAATCATTTTACTGTCCCACCTCAGGACGTTTAGCGAGGCGGTTTCCTTGGCACATCTTGTTAAAGCAGAGATCGTGTCCCCTTATCCCGGGATTCTCATCAATACGGGTGTGGGTAACCCAACCGCGCCATTGACTACGGCGCTTGGGAGATAAGCGAGTTTTACCAGGCTGGTGGGGGCGCATAGTCACGTCTGCCCATATAAGGGGATAAGGATCCACCTTTTCATCCACACCTTCTTCCTCCTTTGCCTATCCATTTCCGTGCACTCGAGCTCCAGCGCCCAAGTCCGTACACCCCACCTGAACCTTCTCCAGCCATGTCCGGAGAGGGAGGCAAGTGGATGGTCTCCTCCATCACGGAGGGACACATCAAAAGACCGAGGAAGGCCGGATACTTGTCTAACGACATTGCACACCGGCTTCCCGAAGAGGGGCAGCTCATCCCCACCCCTAGGCCCCATGAGAGGGTGGTGTTCCTCCCCCATTTCCTCCGCGGACTGGGCTTCCCTCTCCACCCATTTGTCTGGGGGCTCATGTTCTACTACGGCCTGGATTTCCATGATCTGGCCCCGAATTTTGTCCTCAACATCTCAGCGTTTATCGTCGTGTGCGAGGCTTTCTTCCGCATTCGCCCCCATTTCGGCCTATGGCTCAAGACTTTCAATGTCAAGCGAAGGTGGTGTGCGGCACCCAAGCGGAGTGCGGAGGCACCATGGTAGGCAAGATGCCCAACGTCCTATGGTTCGAGGGCTCCTTCGTGGAGTCCCTAAAGGGGTGGCAGTCGGGGATACATCACCGAGCCGCGCGACCCTGAATGGGTCGTAGCCCCCGAGTTCCGATCCAGACCCCCTATGCAGCTCGCCTCTTGGAAAGAGACGGGCCTGTCGTGGGGCAAAAAAGGAGAGCTGACCGGACTCCAAACATGCGTCCAAACCCTGGTGGACAGGAATCTCAAACTTGTCTACGTAGTCCAGGTTATGCTCATCCGCCGGATCCTCCCGTGTCAACAACGGGCTTTCAACCTGTGGGAATTCGACCCGGCGCGGCACCGAACTCTGAGCAGGCTCTTCGACACGACATACGAAGATGCCTGGAAGGTGCTTTTCAAGGGCGCCGAGGCCCCCGCATCCGCTACCGAGGATCGCGGATTCAGCACGCAGCGTCACGCTCGTGTGGTAAGCTGTTTTCACCTTTTATAGGGTATTAGTTTTTCATAGTGTGACTCCATGCGGGATCTAAGTTCCCTTACCTTTGACAGGATTGGCAGGAGACGTCCGGACAGATCAACTGTCCGACTCCTTTGCTCGAAGGCCCAGCGGACGCTCGCTTGGCGAAGCTGCTGGCTCTGGCACCTTACGTGGTGCTGGAGAAGAAGGCCAAGAAGAAGGCCACGGGGACTCGAAAGAGCGCCCGGCGCTAGGAGGTGTCGGATTCACCATCCGACGACTCCAAGGCGCACTCCTCCCATGAAGACGAGGAGGAGGAAGAAGAGGCCTCTCCCCCTCCAGCGGGGGGAGAGAAGAAAAGGAAGGCCGCCCCAACCGGGGAGGCCGAAGGGTCCAAGAGGGGGAAGACCCCTCCTCCGGACTACTCCACCAACACCGACCACGGTGAAGAGGAGTGGCCGCACAGGGCCAAGCCCCTGGCGAGATCGTAAGTATCCGGATACCCGAGTGACTCATAGTATTCCCCTATTGCACAGCTTTTCCTTACGTCGAATCATGATTGTGTAGTCCGCCCAAGGCCGGGCTCGACGAGTCATCGAGTGGCTCCCTGGATTCGTCGGATGTGAATTCGCTTCCGACGGCTTCCTCCCCCCACCCTACGGACGGCGCCGAGGTGGCGTCCCAACATGTTCGAAGCCAGGAGGAGGTGGTCATGGAGGCGCCACAAGGCAACCTCCCGGACTCCAGGCGTAAAGGGGATAGAACCCCCAAGGGCTCCAAGTCTGGCCTTGAGCCGGACACCGCGTCGGAACCTTTAATGGTTCCGGACTCTGATAGGAAGCCTCCTTCCAAGAGGAGCAAGCCTACCGAGCCGGTGACTTCCGTCCAACCGGAGGCACCAGACAATTTGCTGGAGATGCTTAACGGCGCCTCCATTGACGAGGGGCACTGCACTATTATGAGTGCGGTGATCCAGAAGGTTCAGTCTGCCAAGAGCGGACTGACTGAAGCCTGTGTCAGCCTTCTAACAGGCTTTGAGGTAAGTAAAGAATATGTAAAAATATTACCGCATAGACAGTAGCCCCTGATGCTTTGTTTCGCGTTCGGAAAGAAAAGCCGAATAGAGGATCTAATAATCGTAGGAGTCTAACATAATCAAGTCAATATGCGTATGCAGGCTTCGCTGCTGGCCTCCGCCGCACTGACTCCGGAGGTGGATACGCTGAAGCAGAACCTCGAGCGGTCCAAGCAAGAGCTCGGCCTAGCCAAGCAGCAGCTCAAGGAGAAGGAAGGTAAGAAATACCTTATTGAAATATGTGAAAGGTGCAATTGCAAAAAGCGACAGGATTAACGCAGCTATTGTAGGGGCCACAACGGAGATGGCGACCCTTAAGCAAGCGCTGTCTGAGGCCGAAAAGAGGGCGGCCACGGAGCCCACCGAGCGGGAGAAGCATGAGACGCAGGTTGGCGAGGTGCGGCAAGAGCTCCAGGCTCTCATGAAAAAACATGAGAGTTTGGATCTTGACTCGAAGACGCGAGAGTCTGAGCTCGCGGCGGCCATTGAAGATGCCAAGTCTGCCAAGGCCGAAGCCCAAAAGGCCCTCTAGGAGGTTGAGGCAGTAAAAAGATAGCGGCGGGTAAGGCATTCTTTATGTAAAGCAAGCACGTAAAAGTGAATTACTTGTCACTTACCCGAATCCGGAGCTCTCCAGGAGCATTCACAGACTTGCCCCGTAGCGTGTCGGATGTCGCCACCTTCTACCACACCAAGGAGGGAAGCTCGACGGAGAAGGTGTTCTGGTCTCAGTATGCTGAGGCCGAACACCCGGTGCCCTTAAGCGACTAGCTGAAACAGCTGGTCGAGCTCCATAAGGTGGCCGAACAGGCCATGAAGGGCCTCATAGTCCGGCTGTGGCCTGGAGAGGCCATGCCTGGGAGCTACTTCGGGCTGGTGAGGCAGCTGGTGGAGGCCTGTCCAAGGCTCGAAGTCATCAAGCGCTCCGTATGCATCGAGGGTGCCCGTAGGGCGCTTGCCCATGCGAAGGTGCACCGGGGCAAGCTGGATGCTGAGAAGCTTGTGAAGGACGGGCCACCGCCGGGCAAGGATCATCGCAAGCCCAAGATGTATTATGAGGGCGTTCTGAAGGGTGCCCGCCTTGTGGCGGATGAATGTTCCATGAATGTAATTTTCCAGTGAACTCGCTCGTTTTGTCCTGTGCCATGAAAACTTGTTCATGTGCGCTAAGCAATGCTTTTTGAATTTAAAATATTACCTTCTGTGCGGCCGTTTATCAAATTTGAGAGATGGCGAGTCGTCGGCTTCTACCCCCATAGCACGAGTGCTGGGGTGTTCGGGATAAACATGAAAGCTCTTTTTCCCATTCTTGGGTCCTTCGAGGGAGGCGCTAAACACAACGAACAAGGCAATGAGACTATAGTGCCTGAACACTCTCACTTAGCCATAGAATTCTATAATTTTAAATTTCGGCGAAGCCCCTAGTGTTCGGAAGACCGAGTTCGGGGCGCTATCCACACCTAGGCCGGACAAAGCCGACTCCTCGCTCTAGGCGGCATAAGTCTTTAGGGACTCAAAAACCTCTCGAACAGCGACCAACTCCCGCCTCATCATGACGGTCAATTTTAGCTTTCTCTACTGAGGTGCTTAGCCCAGCTCAACTGGGGCACAATCGCAGTAGTTCTCCTAGTGCTACCTTAGCCGATATGACGGAATGTAAGGTACCAAAACATAGGAGCCGGGCAAACCCAACTATTGACCCAAGACATGATTCGGAGCCGATGATATAATGCTATAAGTTCGGGGTGCCGCACTTGTGAAAGTGTTCGGACTTCTCACACCATGTTGTAGGGTACTTAAGCCCCTGGTGTATTAGTCGTACTAAAGTGTACGGGTGCAACATGTCATTAATGAACATATATTCATAAAAAAGAGGTAATGCAATAATAGACGGAAGCTATGCATTTTTTATTTTAAAAATCTGCATTAAAGCAGAACGATACAAATAGTGCGATAAGCAAAAGATGGGACTATCAAATATGTCCTTTCCAGGGGCGAGCTGCGGAATGTTATGTGAAACAAGTATACTGCTCGTTACAGAGACCACCTTAGAGTTCCGTAGTGCGGTGTAGCTTTCTACTTCCCTGGTTGTATCGTTTGTGTGGCAATTGTACTGCCGGCCAAGCCTTCCGAAGAATGGAGTCCTGAGAATAAGAGAAAATTAAGAAATCGGTAGCCCCCTAGTGCGGTTTAAGCCACGTTTCGGGCGTGCCATGATGGTGCCCCTCCCCCTGTGCCCATGGTATTTCTAGAGCGTAGTTATGTACGTGCAACACTGGTTTCACAAGTTCGCGAGGGCTGGGGTTGGGGCCGCATTGCTACACTTGCTCGGAACGTGCCAGGCGGTCTTGTTGCAGGTTACTCCGGGCACGCTTGACGGTGTCCGGACATTTAATGGCCGGACTGGAGAATTGCCTTGAGAGGCTACTTTGTACTTCCGTTGCGATAGCCGCCGTATGCTCCTCCGTTCGGAGAGAGCGTTCGGTGTTTCCATTGACCGTGATGACGCCTTGAGGGCCTGGCATCTTGAGCTTGAGGTATGCGTAGTGCGGCACCGCATTGAATTTGGCAAATGCGGTTCGTCCGAGCAGTGCGTGATAGCCACTGCGGAACGGGACTATGTCAAAGATTAACTCCTCGCTTCGGAAGTTATTTGGAGATCCGAAGACCACTTCAAGTGTAACTGAGCCTGTACAGTTGGCTTCTACACCTAGTAAGACGCCTTTGAAGGTCGTTCTGGTGGGTTTAATCCTTGAGGGATCGATGCCCATTTTCCGCATTGTATCCTGATAAACCAGGTTCAGGCTGCTGCCGCCATCCATAAGGACTCTAGTGAGGTGAAATCCATCAATAATTGGGTCTAGAACCAATGCGGCGAATCCACCATGACGGATGCTAGTGGGGTGGTCCCTTCGATCAAAAGTGATCGGGCAAGAAGACCATGGGTTGAACTTTGGGGCGACTGGCTCCATCGTGTATACGTCCCTTAGCACACGCTTCCGCTTCTTCTTGGGGACGTGGGTTGCATATATCATGTTCACCGTCCGCACTTGTGGGGGAAAACCTTTCTGTCCACTGTTTTTCCGCGGCCGGGGCTCCTCCTCTTCATCGCTATGCAGCCCCTTGTCTCTGCTTTTGGCATTTAACTTGCCTGCCTGCTTGAACACCCAACAATCCCTGTTGGTGTGGTTGGCTGGTTTTTGGGGGTGCCATGTATCTGGCATGAGCGGTCGAGTATTCGGTCCAAACTGGACGGGCCCGGAGTATTTCTTTTCAATGGCTTTTTCCGTTGATCGGGTTTAGAGCCTCTGAATCCGGCATTAACTGCCGTATCCTCAGCATTATCGCCGTTAATGCAGCACTTCTGCTTGTTGCGACGTGACCTACCACTGTTGTCCTTGGTATCCGAATTACCAGGGTTCTTGGTCATGTTATTGCTGCGAGCTAGCCAGCTGTCTTCTCCCGCGCAAAAGCAGGTCATAAGTGTCGCGAGGGCTGCCATAGATTTCGGCTTTTCGTGTCCTAGGTGCCGTGCAAGCCACTCGTCACAGATGTTATGCTTGAAGGCTGCTAAGGCTCTGCGTCCGGACAGTCGACAATTTGATTTTTCTTGGTTAGGAACCGTGTCTAGAATTGTCTGGCCGATTCCTCTGGCTGCTGAATTATGTGGCTTAGGTCATCGGCGTCTGGTGGTCGCACATAAGTGCAGTGGAAATTGTCGAGGAATGCAGCTTCCAGGTCCTCCCAACAACCAATTGATTCTGCTGGCAAGCTGTTAAGCCAATGCCGAGCTGGTCCTTTAAGCTTGAGTGCGAGGTATTTGATGGCGTGTAAGTCATCACCGTGGGCCATGTGGATATGAAGGAGATAGTCCTCGATCCATACCACAGGATCTGTTGTGCCATCATATGATTCGATGTTCACGGGTTTGAAACGCTCGGGGATTTTATGATCCATTACTTCATCTGTGAAGCATAGTGGCTGTGCGGCGCCTCTATACTGGGCTATATCACGACGCAGCTCAAACGAGCTTTGTCTACTATGTTCGGCCCGGCTGGATTTACTATATCCGGCGTGACGAGTACCGTCTTGTGCCGTGGGGCGCCCACGTGATCCGTAGATCGATCTTGTTTACCTTGCCTTGTCCTCCAATATGTCTCGCAGGTCTGGCGCATTTTCCCATGCCTTGGTAGTTTTTGAGCGGCGCCGGGGTGCGACTTGAGTGGAGGGCCGAGAGGCCTCTCTGTCGCGGCCACGGGGTGGCCGGTCGGCCGCATCATGCGCTGGTGATGTAGGTTTAAGTGCTTCCTCCTCTAATTGGGGTAGCAACCTGTGCTTTGGGTAGCTCTTGGAGGGGCGTTCGAGTTCATACTCTTCGGCCGCAAGGACTTCAGTCCATCTGTCGGCTAGCAAATCCTGACCAGCTCTAAGCTGTTGCTGTTTTTTCTTGAGGCTGTTCGCCGTGGCCATAAGCCTGCGTTTGAAACGATCTTGTTCAACCGGATCCTCCGGCACAACAAATTCGTCGTCGTTGAGGCTTGCCTCGTCTTCGGAGGGAGGCATATAATTATCGTCCTCAACCTCTCTGTCTACCGCTCTCTCATGAGGGCTAGCTTCTCTATCCTCCTGTGCTGAATCTTGCTAGAGGTGGTTGTCTTTGGCACTGTCCGGGGTGTTATTATCCCCCGTGCCGGAATCACCGTTTTTGTTTGGCGGGATTTAGAGCGGCGCCGCTGACGCCGGCGCTTAGGCTGCTTCTTGGAGGGGTCATCCTCTGCTGTTCCATCGCCAATGCCTTCTTTTGGGGTGTCCACCATGTATATATCATACAACGAGGTGGCTTTCCAGTGCCCTATAGGCGCTGGATCTTGATCGTCTCCTGCATCGGCGTCCATACCATCGATGTCTTCGGAGTCGAAGTCGAGCATGTCGGTTAAATCATCGACAGTGGCTACGAAGTGGGTGGTGGGTGGGCTTTGAATTTCTTCATCATCCGCATCCCAACCTTGCCGACTATAGTCCGGCCAGGGCTCTCGTGACAAAGAGAGAGACTTTAGTGAATTCAGAATATCGCCAAAGGGTGAGTGCTGAAAGATGTCCGCGACGGTGAACTCCATGATTGGCGCCCAATCGGGTTCGATCGGTTGGGGCGCAGAGGGCTCGGAGTCCGGAGAGGAGTCCGGCTCCTTGGAGTCACGGGCTTCGCGGAGAATAGGGCAGGTGTCCGGCTCGATCGCCGTAGAGATTGCAGCCCCCGAGGTGGTGTCTAACCACCTGTCCTCGATTGGTGTGATCGGCTCCGAGCTAGGGGTCGGAGCGGACCCACGTGCGGCCTCCCGGGCACTGTTCGGCAGCAGAGCTAAATCATGCCCATCGTGACAGTGCGGCGCGCTCAGCTGTGGCTCAAATCTGTCGAATATCAAGTCTCCACGGATGTCGGCCGTGTAGTTCAAATTTCCAAATCTGACCTGATGGCCAGGGGCGTAGCTTTCGATCTGCTCCAGATGACCAAGCGAATTTGCCCGCAGTGCAAAGCCGCCGAATACGAAGATTTGTCCGGGGAGAAAAGTCTCACCCTGGATCGCATCGCTGTTGATGATCAGAGAAGCCATCGGGCCTAAAAGTGACGACACAGAGGAACTCTCAATGAAAGCACCAATGTCGGTGTCAAAACCGGCGGATCTCGGGTAGGGGGTCCCGAACTGTGCGTCTAGGTCGGATGGTAACAGGAGGCAGGGGACACGATGTTTTACCCAGGTTCGGGCCCTCTTGATGGAGGTAAAACCCTATGTCCTGCTTGACTAATATTGATGATATGGGTAGTACAAGAGTAGATCTACCACGAGATCGGAGAGGCTAAACCCTAGAAGCTAGCCTATGGTATGATTGTTGTTCGTCCTACGGACTAAAACTCCCCGGTTTATATAGACACCGGAGAGGGCTAGGGTTACACAGAGTTGGTTACAATGGTAGGAGATCTACATATATGTATCGCCAAGCTTGCCTTCCACGCCAAGGAAAGTCCCTTCCAGACACGGGACGAAGTCTTCAATCTTGTATCTTCATAGTCCAGGAGTCCAGTCGAAGGTATAGTCCGGCCATCCGGACACCCCCTAATCCAGGACTCCCTCAATGAGAATACCATAATAAGGGGGACACGATCTCTGGTTCGACAAGACGTGTCAAGAAAACCGCCTCGCGATATGCGCGGTGCTGGTTGAGAAAAACGGTTCGAATAATGACTGGGCCATGACGTAATGTCGTGCTGTCTAAACACGTCAGCAGATTAGATTTGTGAAAATATTATTCTCTCTACAGTGGTATGTGGAAATTATTTTGCAGAGCCGGACACTATTCTGGTGTTCAAAATCTTCTATGGAGTATTTGGAGAAGAACCGGCCTTGCAATGCCGAAGACAATACTGCGCGCCAGACTGATCGTCATTGAAGCCTGGTTCAGGGGCTACTAAGGGAGTCCTGGATTAGGGGGTCTCCGGACAGCCGGACTATATCCTTTGGTCGGACTATTGGAATATGAAGATACAAGATTGAAGAGTTCGTCCCGTGTCCGGATGGGACTCTCCTTGGCGTGGAAGGCAAGCTAGGCAATACGGATATGTAGATCTCCTCCCTTGCAACCGACTCTGTGTAACCCTAGCCCCCTCCGATGTCTATATAAACCGGAGGGTTTAGTCCTTAGGACAATATACAATCATACCATAGGCTAGCTTCTAGGGTTTAGCCTCTACGATCTCGCGGTAGATCAACTCTTGTAATACTCATATCATCAAGAACAATCAAGCAGGACGTAGGGTATTACCTCCATCAAGAGGGCCCGAACCTGGGTAAACATCGTGTCCCCTGCCTCCTGTTACCATCCGCCTTAGACGCACAGTTCGGGACCCCCTACCCGAGATCCGCCGGTTTTGACACCGACAATGACCCCTCACTAAATTTCAGGTATAAGTGTTCTCCCTAAGTATGCACCATTTCTACAGTTCGTCGTGCCGAGAAACCACGTGGTGATCGGGTGTGAAAAGCTCTACGTTCACGTACAACGCGTGCAAGCCAGTTTTGCACGTGGAGAATACTCGGGTTAAACTTGACGAGCCTAGCAT
Source organism: Triticum dicoccoides (assembly GCF_002162155.2). Taxonomy (NCBI): domain Eukaryota; kingdom Viridiplantae; phylum Streptophyta; class Magnoliopsida; order Poales; family Poaceae; genus Triticum; species Triticum dicoccoides. The sequence goes on along the minus strand of NC_041388.1, from coordinate 401,861,291 downwards.
ATGCAGATATGGCCTCAAAACATTGAGACCGAAAGGTCGAACATGAACCATATAGTAGATATGATCAACATAGTGATGTTCACCATTGAAAACTACTCCATCTCACGTGATGATCGGACATGGTTTAGTTGATATGGATCACGTGATCATTTAGATGACTAGAGGGATGTCTATCTAAGTCGGAGTCCTTAAGTAATATGATTAATTAAACTTTCATTTATCATGAACTTAGTACCTGATAGTATTTTGCATGTTTATGTTGTTGTAGATCAATGGCCAGTGCTACCATTCCCTTGAATTTTAATGCGTCCTAGAGAAAGCTAAGTTGGAAGATGATGGTAGCAATTACACGAACTGGGTCCGTAACTTGAGGATTATCCTCATTGCTGCACAGAAGAATTAGATCCTGGAAGCACCATTAGGTGCAAGACCTGCTGCAGGAGCAACTTCGGACGTTATGAACATCCGGCAGAGCAAAGCTGATGACTACTCGATAGTTCAGTGTGCCATGCTTTACGGCTTAGAATCGGGACTTCAACAACGTTTTGAACGTCATGGAGCATATGAGATGTTCCAGGAGTTGAAGTTAATAGTTCAAGCAAATGCCCGGTTTGAGAGATATGAAGTCTCCAATAAGTTCTACAGCTGCAAGATGGAAGAGAATAGTCCTGTCAGTGAACATATACTTAGAATGTCTGGGTACCACAACCACTTGACTCAACTGGGAGTTAATCTTCCTGATGATAGTGTCATTGACAGAGTTCTTCAATCACTTGCACCAAGCTACAAAAGCTTCGTGATGAACTATAATATGCAAGGGATGAATAAGACAATTCCTGAGCTCTTCGCGATGCTAAAGGCTGCAGAGGTAGAAATCAAGAAGGAGCATCAAGTGTTGATGGTTAACAAGACCACTAGTTTCAGGGAGAAGGGCAAAGGGAAGAATGGGAACTTCAAGAAGAACGGCAAGAAAGTTGCTGCTCAAGTGAAGAGGCCCAAGTCTGGATCTAAGCATGAGACTGAGTGCATCTACTGCAAAGGGACTGGTCACTGGAAGCGGAACTGCCCCAAGTATTTGGCGGATAAGAAGGATGTCAAAGTGAAAGGTATGTTTGATATACATGTTATTGATGTGTACCTTACTAATGCTCGTAGTAGCGCCTGGGTATTTCATACTGGTTCTGTTGCTCATATTTGCAACTCGAAACAGGGGCTACAGATTAAGCGAAGATTGGCTAAGGACGAGGTGACGATGCACGTGGGAAATGGTTCCAAAGTCGACGTGATTGCCGTCGGCACGCTACCTCTACATCTACCTTCGGGATTAGTTTTAGACCTGAATAATTGTTATTTGGTGCGAGTGTTAAGCATGAACATTATATCTGGATCTTGTTTGATGCGAGACGGTTATTCATTTAAATCAGAGAATAATGGTTGTTCTATTTATATGAGTAATATCTTTTATGGTCATGCACCCTTGATGAGTGGTCTATTTTTGTTGAATATCGATAGTAGTGATACACATATTAATAATATTGAAGCCAAAAGATACAAGTTTAATAGTGATAGTGCAACTTATTTGTGGCACTTCCGTTTAGGTCATATTGGTGTAAAGCGCATGAAGAAACTCCATACTGATGGGCTTTTGGAATCACTTGATGCTTGTGAACCATGCCTCATGGGCAAGATGACTAAGACTCCGTTATCCGGAACAATGGGGTGAACAACTGACTTATTGGAAATAATACATACTAATATATGCGGTCCGATGAGTGTTGAGGCTCGCAATGGGTATCGTTATTTTCTGACCTTCACAGATGATTTGAGCAGATATGGGTATATCTACTTGATGAAACATAAGTCTGAAACATTTGAAAAGTTAAAAGAATTTTATAGTGAAGTGGAAAATCATCATAACAAGAAAATAAAGTTTCTACGATCTGATCGTGGAGGTGAATATTTGAGTTATGAGTTTGGTCTTCATTTAAAACAACGCGGAATAGTTTCGCAACTCACGCTACCTGGATCACCACAGCGCAATGGTGTGTCCGAACATCGTAACTGCACTTTATTAGATATGGTGCGATTTATGATGTCTCTGACTGATTTACCACTATTGTTTTGGGGTTATGCTTTAGAGACAGTTGCATTCACGTTAAATAGGGCACCATCTAAATCCGTTGAGACAACACCTTATGAACTGTGGTTTGGCAAGAAACCCAAGTTGTCATTTCTTAAAGTTTGGGGCCATGATGCTTATGTGAAAAAGCTTCAACCTGATAAGCTTGAACCCAAATCGAAGAAATGTGTCTTCAGAGGATACCCAAAGGAGACAGTTGGGTACACCTTCTATCACAGATCCAAAGGCAAAATATTCGTTGCTAAGAATGGGTCCTTTCTAGAGAAGGAGTTTATCCCGAAGGAAGTGAGTGGGAGGAAAGTAGAACTTGATGAGGTAATTGTACCTGCTCCCTTATTAGAAAGTAGTTCATCACAGAAATCAGTTCCAGTGATTCCTACACCAATTAGTTAGGAAGCTAATGATGATGATCATGAAACTTTGGATCAAGTTACTACTGAACCTTGTAGGTCAACCAAAGTAAGATCCGCACCAGAGTGGTACGGTAATCATGTTCTAGAAGTCATGTTACTCGACCATGACGGACCTACGAACTATGAGGAAGCGATGATGAGCCCAGATTCCACGAAATGGCTTGAGGCCATGAAATCTGAGATGGGATCCATGTATGAGAACAAAGAGTGGACTTTTGTTGACTTGCCTGATGATCGGCAAGCAATAGAGACTAAATGGATCTTCAAGAAGAAGACTGATGCTGATGGTAATGTTACTGTCTACAATGCTCGACTTGCTGCGAAAGGTTTTCGACAAGTTCAAGGGGTTGACTACGATGAGACCTTTGCACCTGTAGCGATGCTTAAGTCTGTCTGAATCATGTTAGCAATTGCCGCATTTTATGATTATGAAATTTGGCAAATGGATGTCAAAACTGCATTCCTTAATGGATATCTTAAAGAAGAGTTGTATATGATGCAACCAGAAGGTTTTGTCGATCCAAAAGGTGCTAACAAAGTGTGCAAGCTCTAGCGATCCATTTATGGACTGGTGCAGGCCTCTCGGAGTTGGAATATACGCTTTGATAGTGTGATCAAATCATATGGTTTTATACAGACTTTTGGAGAAGCCTGCATTTACAAGAAAGTGAGTGGGAGCTCTGTAGAATTTCTAATATTATATGTGGATGACATATTGTTGATTGGAAATAATACAGAATTTCTGGATAGCATAAAAGGATACTTAAATAAGAATTTTTCAATGAAAGACCTCGGTGAAGCCGCTTATATATTAGGCATCAAGATCTATAGAGATAGATCAAGACGCTTCATTGGACTTTCACAAAGCATATACCTTGATAAAGTCTTGAAGAAATTCAAAATGGATCAGTCAAAGAAAGGGTTCTTGCCTGTGTTACAAGGTGTGAAGTTGAGTCATACTCAATGCCCGACCACTTCAGAAGATAGAGAGAAAATGAAAGTCATTCCCTATGCCTCAGCCATAGGTTCTATCATATATGCAATGCTGTGTACCAGACCTGATGTGTGGCTTGCTATAAGTTTAGAAGGGAGGTACCAAAGTAATCCAGGAGTGGATCACTGGACAGCGGTCAAGAACATCCTAAAATACCTGAAAAGGACTAAGGATATGTTTCTCATTTATGGAGGTGACAAAGAGCTCGTCGTAAATGGTTGCTTCGATGCATGCTTTGACACTGATCCGGATGACTCTAAGTCACAAACCGGATACGTATTTATATTGAATGGTGGAGGTGTCAGTTGGTGCAGTTCCAAGTAGAGTGTCGTGGCGGGACCTACGTGTGAAGTTGAGTACATAGCCACTCCGGAAGCAGCAAATGAAGGAGTCTGGATGAAGGAGTTCATATCCGATCTAGGTGTAATACCTAGTGCATTGGGTCCAATGAAAATCTTTTGTGACAATACTGGTGCAATTGCCTTGGCAAAGGAATCCAGATTTCACAAGAGAACCAAGCACATCAAGAGACGCTTCAATTCCATCTGCGATCAAGTCAAGGAGGGAGACATAGAGATTTGCAAGATACATACATATCTGAATGTTGCATACCCGTTGACTAATCCTCTCTCACGAGCAAAACATGATCAGCACCAAGACTCCATGGGTGTTAGAATCATTACTATGTAATCTAGATTATTGACTCTACTGCAAGTGGGAGACTCAAGGAAATATGCCCTAGAGGCAATAATAAAGTTGTTATTTATATTTACTTATATCATGATAAATGTTTATTATTCATGCTAGAATTGTATTAACCGAAAACTTAGTACATGTGTGAATACATAGACAAACAGAGTGTCCCTAGTATGCCTCTACTTGACTAGCTCGTTAATCAAAGATGGTTAAGTTTCCTGACCATAGACATGTGTTGTCATTTGATGAACGAGATCACATCATTAGAGAATGATGTGATGGAGAAGACCCATCCATTAGCTTAGCACTATGATCGTTTACTTTTATTGCTATTGCTTTCTTCATGACTTATACATGTTCCTCTGACTATGAGATTATGCAATTCCCGAATACCGTAGGAACACCTTGTGTGCTATCAAACATCACAATGTAAGTGGGTGATTATAAAGATTCTCTAGAGGTATCTCCAATGGTGTTTGCTGAGTTGGCATAGATCAAGATTAGGATTTGTCACTCCGAGTATCGGAGAGGTATCTCTGGGCCCTCTCAGTAATGCACATCACTATGAGCCTTGCAAGCAATGTGACTAATGAGTTAGTCACGGGATGAGGCATTACGGAATGAGTAACGAGACTTGCCGATAACGAGATTGAACAAGGTATGATGATACCGATGATCGAATCTCAGGCAAGTAACATACCGATGACAAAGGGAACAACGTATGTTGTTATGCGGTTTGACCGATAAAGATCTTCGTAGAATATGTGGGAGCCAATATGAGCATCCAGGTTCTGCTATTTGTTATTGACCGGAGATGTGTCTCGGTCATGTCTGCATAGTTCTCGAACCCGTAGGGTCCGCACGCTTAACGTTCGATGACGATTTGTATTATGAGTTATGTGATTTGATGACCAAAGTTTGTTTGGAGTCCTGGATGAGATCACAGACATGACGAGGAGTCTCGAAATGGTCGAGAGGTAAAGATTCATGTATTGGAAGGTTACATTTGGACACCGGAATGGTTCAGGTTGATTCGGATGAGTTTCGTAGTCGCAAGGGTTACCGGAACCCCCCGGGAGGTTAATGGGCCACCATGGGCCTTAGTGGAGAAGAGAGGGGGCCGGCCAGGAGGTGGCGCGCGCCCCTCTTGTCAATCCGTATTGTACAAGGGGAGGGGGTGGCGCCCCCCTTCTTCCTTCTCTCCTCTTCCTCCTTCCCTCCTTCTCGTAGTTGGAATAGGAAAGGGGGGGGGGGTGAATCCTACTTGGACTGGGAGTCCAAGTAGGACTCCCCCTATGGCGCACCTCCCTTGGGCCGACCTCCTCTTCCACCCTCCTTTATATACGTGGGAGGGGGGCACCCCAAAGGCACACCAAATCTTTTCTTAGCCGTGTGCGGTGCCCCCTCCACAGTTACACACCTCGGTCATATTGTTGTAGTGCTTAGGCGAAGCCCTATGCCGGTAACTTCATCATCACCGTCAACACACCGCCGTGCTGACGAAACTCTCCCTCGTCCTCAACTGGATTAAGAGCTCAAGGGACATCATCGAGCTGAACGTGTGCTGAACACGGAGGTGTCGTACGTTCGGTGCTTGGATCGGTTGGATCGTGAAGACGTTTGACTACATCAACCACGTTATTAAACGCTTCCGCTTTCGGTCTACGAGGGTACGTGGACACACTCTCCCCTCTCATTGCTATGCATCTCCTAGATATATCTTGCGTGATCGTAGGTAAATTTTTTGAAATACTGCGTTCTCCAACACAACATACTTGTGGCACTGCCGTTTAGGTCATATTGGTGCAAAGTGCATGAAGAAACTCCATGCATATGGACTTTTCGAATCACTTGATTATCAATCATTTGATACTTGCGAACCATGCCTCATGGGCAAGATGACTAAAACTCCGTTCTCCGGAACAATGGAGGGAGCTAATGACTTATTGGAAATAATACATACTGATGTATGTGGTCCGATGAGTGTTGAAGCATGCAGCGGGTATCATTATTTTCTCACCTTCATAGATGATTTGAGTAGGTATGGGTATATCTACTTGATGAAACACAAGTCTGAAACATTTGAAAAGTTCAAAGAATTTCAGAGTGAAGTGGAGAATCATCGTAACAATAAAATAAAGTTTCTACGATCTGATCATGGAGGCAAATATTTGAGTTACGAGTTTGGCCTTCATTTCAAAAAATGTGGAATTGTTTCACAACTCACGCCACCTGGAACACCACAACGTAATGGTGAGTCCGAATGTTGTAAACCGTACTTTATTGGATATGGTGCGTTCTATGATGTCTCTTACCGATTTACCACTATCGTTTTGGGGTTGTGCATTTGAGACAACCGCATTCACGTTAAATAGGGCACCATCTAAATTCGTTGAGATGACACCGTATGAACTGTGGTTTGGCAATAAACCTGACCTTTCGTTTCTTAAAAGTTTGGGGATATGACGCTTATGTCAAAGCCTTCAGCCTGATAAGCTCGAACCCAAAGCAGAGAAGTGTGTCTTCATAGGATACCGGAAAGCTATTGGGTATACCTTCTACCATAGATCCAAAAAGGCAAAATCTTTTGCTAAGAATGGGTCCTTTCTAGAGTTTCTCTCAAAATAAGTGAGTGGGAAGAAAGTAGAACTTGATGTAGTAATTGTACCTTCTCTCGAATTGGAAAGTTGCACATCATAGAAATCCGTTCCCGAGATGCCTACACCAACTAGAGAGGAAGCTAATGATGATGATCATGAAACTTCGGATCAAGTTACTACTGGACCTCGTAGGTCGAACAGAGCATGTTACGCACCAGAGTCATACGGTAATCCTATCCTGGAAGTCGTGTTATTAGACCATGGTGAACCTATGAACTATGAAGAAGCTATGATGAGCCCAGATCCTGATAAATGGCTTGAGGCCATGAAATCTGAGATAGGATCCATGCATGAGAACAAAGTGTGGACTTTGGTGGACTTGACCGATGGACAAAGTGTGGACCTTGAATAAACGGATCTTCAAGAAGAAGACAGATGCTGATGGTAATGTCACCATCTACAAAGCTCGAATTGTCACAAAAGATTTTTGACAAGTTCAAGGGGTTGACTACGAAGAGACATTCTCACCCGTAGTGATGCTTAAGTCAGTCCGAATCATGTTAGCAATTGCCGCATTTATAATTATGAAATCTGGCAAATGGACATCAAAAATGCATTTCTTAATGAATTTCTTAAAGAAGAGTTATATATGATGCAACCATAAGGTTTTGTCGATCCTAAATGTGCTAACAAAGTGTGCAAGCTCCAGTGATCCATCTATGGACTGGTGCATGCATCTCGGAGTTGGAATATACACTTTGATGTGGTGATCAAAGCATATGGTTTTATACAGACTTATGGTGAAGCATGTATTTACAAGAAAGTGAGTGGGAGCTCTCTAGCATTTTTGATATTATATGTGGATGACATATTGTTGATTGGAAATGATATAGAATTTCTTGATAGCATAAAAGGATACTTGAAATAAGAATTTTTAAATGAAAGACCTCGGTGAAGTTGCTTATATATTGGGCATCAAGATCTATAGGGGTAGATCGAGATGCTTAATAGGACTTTCACAAAGTACATACCATGGTAAAGATTTTGAAGAAGTTCAAAATAGATCATTCAAAGAAAGAGTTCTTGCCAGTGCTACAAGGTGTGAAGTTGAGTAAGACTCAAAACCCGACCACGGCAGAATATATAGAGAGAATGAAAGTCATTCCATATGCCTCAGTCATAGGATCTATAAAGTATGCCATGCTGCTACCTCTTGAGCATGCGGTGGTTTTCCCTTGAAGAGGAAAGGGTAATGCAGCAAAGTAGCGTAAGTATTTCCCTCAGTTTTTGAGAACCAAGGTATCAATCCAGTAGGAGACAACGCACAAGTCACCTAGTACCTGCACAAACAATCAATAACCTTGCAACCAACGTGATAAAGGGGTTGTCAAGCCCTTCACGATCACTCGCAAAAGTGAGATCTGATAAAGATAGTAAAATATATTTTTTTGTATTTTTGTTGTATAGATTGGAAAGTAAAGATTACAAAATAGTAAACGAGATGCGATGTAAATAAAAGAGATGCAATATAATAAGGAGACCCGGGGGCCATAGGTTTCACTACTGGCTTCTCTCAAGATAGCATGTATTACAGTGGGTGAACAAATTACTGCCGAGTAATTGATAGAAAAGAGCATAGTTATGAGAATATCTAGGCAATGATCATGAATATAGTCATCACGTCCGTGTCAAGTAGATCGAAACGATTCTGCATCTACTACTATTACTCCACACATCGACCGCTATCCAGCATGCATCTAGAGTATTAAGTTCATAAGAATAGAGTAATGCTTTAAGCAAGATGACATGATGTAGAGGGATAAACTCAAGCAATATGATATAAACCCCATCTTTTTATCCTCGATGGCAACAATACAATATGTGCCTTGCTGCCCCTACTTTCACTGGGAAAGGACACCGCAAGATTGAACCCAAAGCTAAGCACTTCTCTCATTGCAAGAAAGATCAATCTAGTAGGCCAAACTAAACCGATAATTCAATCGCATAAGTTCATCCATCTTTTATTAGCAAACAATTTCATAAGTTCATCCATCTTTCCACTCAAAACATTAATCTCTTCAATCGCATAAACTTTTTTACTAGTGGATCTTTCGGTGTGCCATTGAGAATAATTAACCATAATATTGTCTAGGAGTTTAGTAGCTTCTCCTAAAGTGATTTCCATAAAAGTGCTTCCCGCGGCCGAATCTAAAATATTTCTAGAAGCAAAATTCAATCCGGCATAAATTTTTTGTATAATCATCGACAAATTCAAACCATGTGCAGGCCAATTATGTATCATTAATTTCATCCTCTCCCGAGCTTGTGCAACATGCTCATGATCAAGTTTCTTAAAATTCATAATATCGTTCCTAAGAGAGATGATCTTAGCGGGAGGAAAATACTTAGAGATAAAAGCATCTTTGCACTTATTCCATGAATTAATACAATTTTTAGGCAAAGAAGAGAACCAAGTTTTAGCATGATCTCTAAGCAAAAATGGAAATAGCTTCAATTTAACAATATGATTATCCACATCTTTCTTCTTTTGCATATCACACAAATCAACAAAGTTGTTTAGATGGGTAGCGACATCTTCACTAGGAAGGCCAGATAATTGATTTTTCATAACAAGATTCAACAAAGCGGTATTAATTTCACAAGATTCGGCATCTGTAGTAGGAGCAATCGGAGTGCTAATAAAATCATTGTTGTTGGTATTGGAAAAGTAACATAATTTAGTATTATCTTGAGCCATCGTGACAAACAATCAATCCAACACACAAGCACACAAGAAGCAAGCAAAAAGAGACAAACGGAAAAGGGGCGAAGAAAAGGCAAAGGTTTTCGAAAACCTTTTCAAAAGTGGGGGAGAGGAAAACGAGAGGCGAATGACAAATAATGTAATGCGAGGGAGAAGAGTTTATGATGGGTACTTTGTATGTCTTGACTTGGCGTCGATCTCCCCAGCAACGGCGCCAGAAATCCTTCTTGCTACCTCTTGAGCATGCGTTGGTTTTCCCTTGAAGAGGAAAGGGTGATGCAGCAAAGTAGCGTAAGTATTTCCCTCAGTTTTTGAGAACCAAGGAATCAATCCAGTAGGAGACAATGCACAAGTCACCTAGTACCTGCACAAACAATCAAGAACCTTGCAACCAACGTGATAAAGGGGTTGGTCAATCCCTTCACGGTCACTGGCAAAAGTGAGATCTGATAAAGATAGTAAAATAAATATTTTTGGTATTTTTGTTGTATAGATTGGAAAGTAAAGATTACAAAATAGTAAATGAGACGCGATGTAAATAAAAGGGATACAATATAATAAGAAGGAGACCCGGGGGCCATAAGTTTCACTAGTGACTTCTCTCAAGATAGCATGTATTACGGTGGGTGAACAAATTACTGCCGAGCAATTGATAGAAAAGCGCATAGTTATGAGAATATCTAGGCAATGATCATGAATACAAGCATCACATTGGTGTCAAGTAGATTGAAACGATTCTGCATCTACTACTATTACTCCACACATCGACCGCTATCTAGCATGCATCTAGAGTATTAAATTCATAAGAAAAGAGTAACGCTTTAAGCAAGATGACATGGTGTAGAGGGATAAACTCAAGCAATATGATATAAACCCCATGTTTTTATCCTCGATGGCAACAATACAATATGTGCCTTGCTACCCCTACTGTCACTGGGAAAGGACACCGCAAGATTGAACCCAAAGCTAAGCACTTCTCCCATTGCAAGAAAGATCAATCTAGTAGCACAAACTAAACTGATAATTCGAAGAGAATTGCAAAGATATCAAATCATGTATATAAGAATTCAGAGAAGAACCAAATAATATTCATACATAATCTTGTTCATAAACCCACAATTCATCGGATCTTGTCAAACACACCGCAAAAGAGTATTACATCGAATAGATGTCCAACAACATCGAGGAGAACTTTGTATTGAGAATCAAAGAGAGAGAAGAAGACATCTAGCTAATAACTATGGACCCGAAGGTCTGTGGTAAACTACTCACGCTTCATCGAGAGGCTATGGTGTTGATGTAGAAGCCCTCCGTGATTGATCCCCCTCCAGTAGATCGCCAGAAAAGGCCCCAAGATGGGATCTCACGGGTACAGAAGGTTGCGGTGGTGGAAAAGTGGTTTCGTGGCTCTCTGCGATGTTTCTAGGGTATAAGAGTATATATAGGCGGAAGAAGTACGTCGGTGGAGCTATGAGGGGCCCACGAGGGTGGGGGGCGCGCCTACCCCCCTAGGCGCGCCCTCCTGCCTTGTGGCCGCCTCGTGGCATTCCAGACTTCAATTTACGTCTTCTGGTTTGCTTTCGGTCCAAGAAAGATCATCGCGAAGGTTTCATTCCGTTTGGATTCCGTTTGGTATTCCTTTTCTGCGAAACTCTAAAATAGGCAAAAAAACAGAAACTGGCACTGGGTCCGGTTAATAGGTTAGTCCCAAAAATAATATAAAAGAGCATATTAAAGCCCATTGAACATCCAAAATAGATAATATAATAGCATGGAACAATCAAAAATTATAGATACGTTGGAGACGTATCAAGCATGTAACACCCCGGATATGATTTACCTAATATGTAATCCAACTCTTGTCGTTTCCGGCGCTAAGTTATTTTATTTTCTCGGGTTCGGGTTTTTGTCTCCGTGTGTTGTTGTCGTTGTCATGCATCTCATATCAGTCATCATGTGCATTGCATTTGCATACGTGTTCGTCTCATGCATCCGAGCATTTTCCCCGTTGTCCGTTTTGCATTCCGGCGCTCCGTTCTCCTCCGGTGATCATTTCTACCTTTCTTTCGTGTCTGGGGATTAAACATTTCCGGATTGGACCGAGACTTGCCAAGCGGCCTTGGTTTACTACCGGTAGACCGCCTGTCAAGTTTCGTACCATTTGGACTTCGTTTGATGCTCCAACGGTTAACCGAGGGACCGAGAAGGCCTCGTGTGTGCTGCAGCCCAACACCCATCCAATTTGGCCCAAAACCCACCAAAACCCTCTCCATCATCTAGAGTGTTCAATCACGATCACGTGGCTAAAAACCGCACCTCATTTGGACTCTCCTAGCTCCTCCTATGCCTATAAATAGGTCATCCCCCAAAATCCTCGCGCAATTCTTGTCCCCTCCCTCTCCACGCGCTGCCGGACATTTTTTCGTCCGGCCGGACATGTCCATTTCCACCCCGCCGCCGCCACGTGTCGCCGCCTGATACACCCGCGCCTGCGCCCCACATCGCCGGCCCGCCGAGCCCGAGCTGGGCCCCCACGAGGCCCAACCGCACCGCCGCCCGCGCCGGCTTCCTCCTCCCTCCTGGCGCCGCCTCTCCGCCGCACTCGCCGGCCGGCGCGCCGCAAGTCGCCGCCGCCGCCTCGCCCGGACACCGCTCCGCCCGCGCCGCCCCGAGCCGGCGCCGCCTCCACCGCACCGCCCCTCACCGCCCCGGCCAGATCCGGTCAAGGGAGGACCGGATCCGGCCACTCCGGCCACTCCGGCAACACCCCGCGCAAGAACTCCGGTGAGCTCCAAGTTCCCGGTGAACCTCGTTTTCCGTGTGGCTGGATCTAGATCTGAGTTACCCCCTCGGTTGACTTTTTCTCAGAAAATCCTAGATATTTTGCCATGTTCATCGTGCCGTAACTCCGCATCCGTAGCTCCGTTTTGGGCATATATCATATCAAAATTTTCATCCCAGAGAGTACATCATTTCATCTCATTGCATCATTTTAATTTGAGTTCATCTTGATGCCCGAAATGTAGTTGGAAGAGTGCTATTTGAGATAATTATCAGATCTGCTGCTCCAATTAGCTATTTGTCATTTTTGCCATGATTAACGTGTGCATGATATGCCCCTGAGCTCTTCATGAGTTTTGTTACATGCTTTGCCATCTTTCCAGAGGTGCAACCCATATATTTTTGTGATGTGTGTGGTGACTAGAACAATCTTGCAAAGTGGTGCATTCGTTAATGTTGATTTCAGGGACTTAGCAATTCCACTAAGTCCTTGATCTGTTTATTTCAATATGCCATATGTTCATGTTGTTTCCTAGTGATCCGTGCCTCTTTTGAGGATGATCAGTAAGGATGATTTGTTAATATCATAGTGCTCTATCCATCCATGTCTTTGTTGACAATTATGGAGCACCCTAGCTTGAGTCAATCGATCTCTACTTTTGCTATTTCGTGAATCTAGGCAGATTGTCTACTTGTTAGCGATTTTGCCGAGGATGTTGTAGTTGATCCGTGCATGCTATGTTATTGTTCTTGCCATGTCTAGCTTGTATAATGTGTATTCTTGATGGATGTATGATTAGATGGTCCTGAATTGCTCTGTAGTGAGTGCATCGAGCTCGTAAACATGTTGTGACGCCCCCGATTCAATCGTACACTAATCATGCACGCAAATGTGTACGATCAAGATCAGGGACTCACGGGAAGATATCACAACACAACTCTACAAATAAAAATAAGTCATACAAGCATCATAATACAAGCCAGGGGCCTCGAGGGCTCGAATACAAGTGCTCGATCTTAGACGAGTCAGCGGAAGCAACAATATCTGAGTACAGACATAAGTTAAACAAGTTTGCCTTAAGAAGGCTAGCACAAACTGGGGGGTACAGATCGAAAGAGGCGCAGGCCTCCTGCCTGGGATCCTCCTAGGTCACTCCTGGTCGTCATCAGCGGGCAGCACGTAGTAGTAGGCACCTCCGGTGTAGTAAGGGTCGTCGTCGACGGTGGCGTCTGGCTCCTGGACTCCAGCATCTGGTTGCGACAACCAGAAAGAAAGGAAAGGGGGAAAAAGGGGGGAGAAAGCAACCGTGAGTACTCATCCAAAGTACTCGCAAGCAAGGAACTACACTACATATGCATGGGTATATGTGTAAGGAGGCCATATCGGTGGACTGAACTGCAGAATGCCAGAATAAGAGGGGGATAGCTAATCCTGTCGAAGACTACGCTTCTGGTAGCCTCCGTCTTGCAGCATGTAGAAGAGAGTAGATTGAAGTCCCCCAAGTAGCATCTCCAAGTAGCATATCCAGTAACATCGCATAGCATAATCCTACCCGGCGATCCTCTCCTCGTCGCCCTGCGGAAAAGCGATCACCGGGTTGTCTGTGGAACTTGGAAGGGTGTGTTTTATTAAGTATCCGGTTCTAGTTGTCATAAGGTCAAGGTACAACTCCAAGTCGTCCTGTTACCGAAGATCACGGCTATTCGAATAGATTAACTTCCCTGCAGGGGTGCACCACATAACCCAACACGCTTGATCCCATTTGGCCGGACACACTTTCCTGGGTCATGCCCGGCCGCGGAAGATCAACACGTCGCAGCCCCACCTAGGCAAAACAGAGAGGCCAGCACGCCGGTCTAAACCTAAGCGCGCAGGGGTCTGGGCCCATCGCCCTGAGCACACCTGCACGTTGCGTGGGCGGCCGAAAGCA
>NC_041388.1:401836945-401844459 GCF_002162155.2 Triticum dicoccoides | reverse complement strand
TTTTGTTTTCTTTTATTATTTCTCTTTTATTTCTTTACTGTTTTCATTTAAAGTTTCTATTATTTTCTTTTTATAAAATACCAAGTTAGCACCTAAATTAGTATTACTAAGTAGGCCTCTGCCATAATTATTTTGGCACACTATTAATTTAGTTATATTACTATATCTTTATAAAAGGCATTAAAGTAATTGTTTTGCCCTAAGCTTTGGTTATTTTAGTGAAATTAAATATTATAAGAAATGTTGGTTTCTCCACCATTATTACTCGTGAACTATTCGTCACATTTAGAACATTTTAGTTTTAATGTTTGAAAACTTTTGTTGTTTGTCTTTAATTTAAATTTGAATTTGAATCAGTTTCGAACTAACGCGAGATTAGCAACAGTAATTGTGCTGACGTGGCATCATTAACAGTGGTTTACTGTAGCTTAAGTATCCGGGCGTCACAATTCTCCTCCACTACAAGAAATCTCGTCCCGAGATTTAAGCGGTGGAGTAATGGGGGAAAGGTGCTGGTAGCGAAAAACCTAACGAGTCTTCTCGGTCTTGGCTGCCCTTTCGAAGAGGTTGATCCCTTTCATTGATGTCTTCATTTCTCTGTTTCAGGTCCTCATGGTGAAGTCGGCCTTTTTTTTTTGGGAATTCCATCGCATTTACGAATAAGTAACGGGGCAGGTCGGCAACGACAGAATGTTATAAGTGTTATAATCTGGGATTAACCCATGAATGAGCATATGAGTACCTCTCGAGTTTGAACATTTAAAAGACATCGAGAGTAAGGTTGGGAGGTACAATAAGAAGTTTCAAGTAGCCAGGCAATCGTTCAATGCCTAGTCAGAAGGTGAAAGTGGTTTCAAAGCAACGAGATAATTATTGTGTCCGATGCCAGAATTGATGATCTCATCGGAAAGGTGGCTCATGAATTACTTACGAGTCCACGCGGGAGGAATAACTTTGGAACTGGGGTGTGCAGGAGAGTCAGGTTTCGATCCTGTGGAACTGTGGGTTATGGGCCCACCATGTGGGTTAAAAGTAGGAAAGGCAGTGACGTCTTGCACAATCATGTAAGCAAGGCATGTTAGAGGATAGCCTGACAGTTATGTCGGCAACAATGTCGGTACCAAGGGCGAGGGACGAAGAGAACCATCTTCCTGCTCGTTGAACGAGGCGGACCAATAGGCAAAGTTCTCGTCCATCGGTGGTTACCGGAATGTCCTCACCAAAATAACAGGGTCTTTCTGACAGAATTGTACACCGAGGTGTTTACAAAAGTAGGAGAATATTACTGCTTAGATCTCATAGATCACAAGAAAGGTTAAACCAAACAATGGAAAGGAAGATATGATTATCGGATTTAACCAAATCAATGGAAAGGAAAAATGTGTTTAAACACATTTTCCAGGGGTATGTCCTTCCCAAGGACAAGCAGATGATATCCATGACAGGATAGTAGGTAGAAAACCATTTTAGGTAAGGGGAGAAAAATTTCATGACATTACCCATACAACGGTGTTTGGATAATTGATAAAGAGAATTTAGCATTGTGCTTCAAATGTTCTTGGTGATGAACGGAGTACCACAGACATGCTTCAGGTAGCAATGATATGGTGTTTCAATCAAGGGCCCGACTTCGGATACACCAATGACCCATCAGGAGTAACTTATAAAATAAGTCCTACCACTTCCTCTAGGAGGAATGGTTATCCTTGCAAAAGAAATCATAATGATAGGTCCTCCAGCCAGGGGGGGTGCTAGGCATGACATCCTGTTACCAGGTCATCAAAGGGCCAACAACATAACTCTTGGAAAGTTGTCCCAACCATCCTATCTGACCGAGATTCAGATCCGATTGGTGTAATGATACCTCAGACTCAGGATGTCCGAGAATAAAAGGTGCAACACAAATAGACGAAATGACATTTCAGGATTCTCAGGAAATGAACTATGGGAGTGGGTTCCTGAAACAATAGTTCATCATTAAACCAAGGAGAGGAGGAGGTGGCTGATGGGCTCAGCGATAATCCATCGAGATTTCCAAAAGATGGATTTCCACCATTAAGTGAACAAGGAGATAACATTTGTCAGATCAACTGATATAAGGAAGTATGCTCGAGGAAAACATACACAATTAAACATTGGTTGAAGGGTGCGCCCGAAGTACGGGTTGGGTTGCACGACCAATGTTAAAATGGTGATTCAATTAGCGAAGGACTTAGAATGAACTATCGCCCATTCACTTCAAAGCAATAGGGTTGCTAGGAGTTTTGAATTCATACGTCATAGCTCCATTGTCGGTATTCCGGTTGAAAACAATACGGGGACCAAGGAATGAACGAAGATGGCAAGAAGTATTATGATATCAAGAATTATTAAGAGGTGGTGAAATTCTCACCACATTCTTGACAAAAAGAGATGGTAATACTTCCGAGGTAAGGAAGATCAATTGCTGGACAGCAAGGAACTCAAGGTATAACACCAAACATGAACAAGCTTGTGTTGGTGGGAAGGCAATAAAGTGGTCGATGATAATACAATTCATCGAGGCAAGGATGGTATTTCTCATCATGAATCCAATTGATATCCTGGATGAGCTCAGAATGATGATGATGATCACGACACATTTGTCGAGAGATTTCACGAAGATGTAATCGATCGACGATGACATCAAGTCAAACAATGATGAAGTGAAAGGTTATTGGAACCAAGGGTACGACACCACTCGAAACCAAGCTTGTTGTTCAAGGCGAAATGATATGACGATGAGGATCGACGTAAGGTTAGTTCATCGTCGAAAATTGGTGCTCCGAGAATAAGGACCAGGTAGCACAGTTAGAATCGTCACGACAATGATATAGCCAAACAGGCTAGGAATGGCGTGATCGGGTACAAACTCGTACTTATAGAAGCTTACTGAAGAGTTGTTGAACCGTAGAGCGGACTCGGTTCAGTTATCGGGGTCTTTGAGTGTCCAATAACTCAGAGCCCGTGAAAAATTGGAATCAGTGGGAAGGTAGCACTTGATGAAGAACTCATAAAGTTATGCAGTTCCATGATAATCTCGAGATACAGGGGGGGTAATACCCGACACAAGATCAAAGTAAAGGTTGGACTGGTGTATTGATCCATAGAAGACAATTATTTTGACTTGTCCGAGAAAGGAGAACAAAGAAGAACAATCATGGTCGGAACCACGGTTGCAAAAGGCCAGATCCTAGATATAAGATGAACTTATACCAAAGGAATAATTTATTTAAGAGAAGCTTTAATGATAAGATCTACATCGTGTCCATGGGCATGAACACAAGTTCAAGGTCGACTCCCACTTCTCCAATGCATAACATTTCATTCACTTCTCACGTTCGATGAAGTTGCAGTGTTGAAATTTTATCTGGTGAAGCACCAGAAGAGTATGACTCGTGAAAACTTTCGGGTTCACACGGTTTAGAGAAGGCATATGTTCAATCCATACGGGCTTCTTAGAAACATATACCAAAATCTTTAGAAGTAATTAACTCAAGCTCGAAGGCAGAGCATGGTTGAGAAAGTAGACGATACAATTTACCAAAAGCATTATGTATCCGAGAAAAAGGCTCACAAGTTTATTGAATATGAAGGGCATTGTCAGATAAAATCCAACAAAGGATCTGGTGGTCCACAAGGGATCTGACGTGAGCATCGGTACTCAACTAGAGGAAGCAGATTATAGAAACAACTGACTAACTCAATTGTCAAATGCAAAGGAATTATGATTTCCAAATCAAGGGATCAGAAGCAATGCTCTAATTAGGGGTGGATAAGTTGAATAGTCGTAGGGTACAATCAAAGACAATTGGATTGGTCGAGAACCAATTCCAGTTAAAGGAATGGAAGCTCAGCCGGAAAGGTAATTTATAAGGATCAATGATGATTGCGTGTATTCGCAACATATTGAGTCAACAGACTCAAGATGATAATGACAAGAAATGTCAATAAGATTTCTATACTTATGGGATTAATCATAATGAAAGCAAACAAGAAATTCCAGAGCAATAGGTTGCTGAGGATTTTCGGAATATCGGGTGGTATTTCGAAGACTTTTGTGTAACTCATGAACAACTGGGGGATGGGCGGATACTCGATAAATGCGAGAATTAACCGTAGGGGTATTCAAGTGACAAGAACAGCAAGGCAGTAAGCTCAAGGGATTATCGAAACCACGACGAGTTTTTCAGGGTATCTTGTAATAACAAGACCACTGGGGATGAATGTAAGAATAACAAATGCAAGTAGTTATCCATAAGGGTTTGCGGTGGAAGGTGAATTGCAAACGCGATGAACACAAGTTCTCGGGTTAACAGCGGAGAGTATCTTCAGGGTCTTCTGGTGCAGCAGACGATCAGCAGTAATAAGGGGCTCCCCGGGTGAAAATGATAACGAGATCCTAATGTTAGATTTAGTAAAAATTCATTTAACCCGAATAGAAGAGATGTCAGAGTCCCAGAGTATAGGTCGAGGAATAAAAGATCCTAATACCACCCAATGACGACATGTGCCCGTAAGACACACAGCCATGTTAGTAAAAGTTTTGTAAAGTCTAGACTCAACTTCGGCCAAGGAGTTGGAAAGGGGATTCCTACAGGTAGTCGGCTCTGATACCAACTTGTGACGCCCCCGATTCAATCGTACACTAATCATGCACGCAAATGTGTACGATCAAGATCAGGGACTCACGGGAAGATATCACAACACAACTCTACAAATAAAAATAAGTCATACAAGCATCATAATACAAGCCAGGGGCCTCGAGGGCTCGAATACAAGTGCTCGATCTTAGACGAGTCAGCGGAAGCAACAATATCTGAGTACAGACATAAGTTAAACAAGTTTGCCTTAAGAAGGCTAGCACAAACTGGGGGGTACAGATCGAAAGAGGCGCAGGCCTCCTGCCTGGGATCCTCCTAGGTCACTCCTGGTCGTCATCAGCGGGCAGCACGTAGTAGTAGGCACCTCCGGTGTAGTAAGGGTCGTCGTCGACGGTGGCGTCTGGCTCCTGGACTCCAGCATCTGGTTGCGACAACCAGAAAGAAAGGAAAGGGGGAAAAAGGGGGGAGAAAGCAACCGTGAGTACTCATCCAAAGTACTCGCAAGCAAGGAACTACACTACATATGCATGGGTATATGTGTAAGGAGGCCATATCGGTGGACTGAACTGCAGAATGCCAGAATAAGAGGGGGATAGCTAATCCTGTCGAAGACTACGCTTCTGGTAGCCTCCGTCTTGCAGCATGTAGAAGAGAGTAGATTGAAGTCCCCCAAGTAGCATCTCCAAGTAGCATATCCAGTAACATCGCATAGCATAATCCTACCCGGCGATCCTCTCCTCGTCGCCCTGCGGAAAAGCGATCACCGGGTTGTCTGTGGAACTTGGAAGGGTGTGTTTTATTAAGTATCCGGTTCTAGTTGTCATAAGGTCAAGGTACAACTCCAAGTCGTCCTGTTACCGAAGATCACGGCTATTCGAATAGATTAACTTCCCTGCAGGGGTGCACCACATAACCCAACACGCTTGATCCCATTTGGCCGGACACACTTTCCTGGGTCATGCCCGGCCGCGGAAGATCAACACGTCGCAGCCCCACCTAGGCAAAACAGAGAGGCCAGCACGCCGGTCTAAACCTAAGCGCGCAGGGGTCTGGGCCCATCGCCCTGAGCACACCTGCACGTTGCGTGGGCGGCCGAAAGCAAACCTAGCCTAGTGGCGTTCCAGTCCAATTCGGCACGCGCCGCTCCGTCGCTGACGTCTGAAGTGCTTCGGCTGATACCACGACGTCGGGATACCCATAACTACTCCCACGTAGATGGTTAGTGCGTATAGGCTCGTAGCCAGACTCAGATCAAATACCAAGATCTCGTTAAGCGTGTTAAGTGTCCGCGAACGCCGAACAGGGCCAGGCCCACCTCTCTCCTAGGCGGTCTCAACCTGCCCTATCGCTCCGCCACAAAGATCCACACAGAGGGCCGTCGGGACAAAGGTCCTTTCAGCCCCCAATCCGTGAATCACTCGCGGGTACTCTTCGAGCTGACCCGACTTTAGTCACCAACTGTATAGCATGTATGTATAGTATATACCCGTGATCACCTCCCAGGTGATCACGGCCCGATAGTATAGCAAGGCAGACTGACAAGAATGTAGGGCCAATGATGATAAACTAGCATCCTATGCTAAGCATTTAGGATTGCAGGTAAGGTATCAACAGGTGTAGCAACAATGTCAGGCTATGCATCAGAATAGGATTAATGAAAGCAGTAACATGCTACACTACTCTAATGCAAGCAGTATAGAGGAGAATAGGTGATATCTGGTGATCAAAGGGGGGGCTTGCCTGGTTGCTCTGGCAAGAGAGAGGGGTCGTCAACTCCGTAGTCGAACTGGTCAGCAGCAGCGTCGGTCTCGTAGTCTACCGGAGAGAAGAGGGGGAAGAAATAATGAATACAGAGCAAACAAAGCATCACAAAATATAACAAGGCAATACGCGGTGTTCGGTGTGCCCTAACGCGGTAGTAAGTGATACCGACGAAAGGGGGAAACATCCGGGAAAGTATTCCCGGAGTTTCGCGTTTTCGGGCAGAGGAACCGGAGGGGGAAAGTTGCGGGTTCGATAGGTTAGGGGTGTGTGGCGGACGAACGGACCGCGTATTCGGATTCGTCTCGTCGTTCTGAGCAACTTTCATGTTGAAAATATTTTAATCCGACTTACGGATTAAAAGATATGATTTTCTAAAGATTTAATCATTTTCTGATTTTAATTATTTATTTAACTTCAACATTATCCAAAACAGTGTTTGCTGACGTCATCATGACGTCAGCATGACGTCAGCAGTCAACAGAGATGTTGACTGGTCAACTGACGTGTGGGTCCCACTAGTCATTGACTGTTTAGTCTAATTAGTGTGTAACTAATCTAACTACTGTTTAATTAAACTAATTAGTTAGTTTAGGTTAATGTAATTATGATTAATTAACTTAATTAATTAATTAATTAAATTATTATTATTTATTTTATATATTATTTTTAATTCCTTTTTTTTAACAAAACGTTCTCTGGGGACGTGGGGCCCCACTGGGCAGTGGCCCATAGGGCCAAACGGGCGCGGGCGGTGGATCAGGTGAGGGGCGCCAGGACGCCCGCCCGCAGAGACGGGGGCTGTCCGCCTCCGGTGGAAGTGGCGAGGCCACGGCGAGTGGCCGGAGCGGCGGGAGCCAGAGGCGGAGACGAGCAACGCGCGGTGGTGCCGGAGCACAACCAGGGCGTGAGCGGGGCACGCGGCCCAGGCGCGGCGCGGGCGCAGCCACACATGGTGGCGGGCAAACACGGCGAGGCCGCGCACGGGCACGGGGCGACGCGTCCAGGGCGGAGCAGGGTCGGAGCGCGGACGGCGACCTACGGTGGGAGGCGGAGGGGGATTGGGCAAGGGGCTCACAGGGGAGGTCGCGTGCGAGCTCGAGGGGGGGGGCGTGGAGGCGTCGGAGCAGC
>NC_041388.1:401749572-401836030 GCF_002162155.2 Triticum dicoccoides | reverse complement strand
GGGGGGTTCTTTCCTCTTTTTTTTGTTTTCTTTTATTATTTCTCTTTTATTTCTTTACTGTTTTCATTTAAAGTTTCTATTATTTTCTTTTTATAAAATACCAAGTTAGCACCTAAATTAGTATTACTAATTAGGCCTCTGCCATAATTATTTTGGCACACTATTAATTTAGTTATATTACTATATCTTTATAAAAGGCATTAAAGTAATTGTTTTGCCCTAAGCTTTGGTTATTTTAGTGAAATTAAATATTATAAGAAATGTTGGTTTCTCCACCATTATTACTCGTGAACTATTCGTCACATTTAGAACATTTTAGTTTTAATGTTTGAAAACTTTTGTTGTTTGTCTTTAATTTAAATTTGAATTTGAATCAGTTTCGAACTAACGCGAGATTAGCAACAGTAATTGTGCTGACGTGGCATCATTAACAGTGGTTTACTGTAGCTTAAGTATCCGGGCGTCACACATGCCTACTTGATATCTGATTTGCATGCTCCAGTTTTTCACTAAGTCTGTGATCTGACTATGTTTTTGCCATGTTCACATGCTTGCAAATGTATTTTCTGATCCCTTTTGGCTCAAGGTCGCTAAGGGACTTTTGTTAAGCTCTTTGAGTAGCTCCATGCCATGCTTTACTTTTCCATGTTAAGTTCCTGTAGCATATAGTTTTCATGCTCCAAAGTGTGCTACCTGATCTGAAATTTCAGACAAGTGTTAATTTCACCAAGTCTGAGATCTGTTTACCAATTGCATTTTTGCCATGCTTGTTTGAACCTGTTAATGGATGAATTGACCATAGCTCAGTGTTCATCTTTTGTTAAGCATCATGAATGGATCCCTGCCATGTATTTTGGTGTCATGTTTGGGTGCTGTAGCATGTTTAACTTGTTACATTTAGATGGCTACTAGCTGTATATCGCAGACCGTTATCATATTTGAATTGCTTGCCATTTCCAAACCGTGACTCCGATTCCGGCGTTCTTTATATCGTTTTCAACCGAAATCATCTCACCTTTGCAGTGGCACACTTGGACTTCCAAGTTGAGGCCAGGTTCATTCATTCCTTGTCAAATCTTGCATATGCATCACATGTCGCATCCCGCATGGCATACCATCATGTTGTTTCAGCTTTGCACATGGTTGATTGTGTTCCTTTTGCTTGTTTGTCTTGTTTGGGTAGAGCCGGGGGACGAGATCGCTAACGAGGATCCCGTTGAGTTTGCTTTCAAGGATCCAGTCAACTCTGACAACTTTGCAGGCAAGATGATCATACCCTCAAAATCACTACTATCTTTGCTTTGCTAGATGCTCGCTCTTTTGCTATGCCTATGCTACGATGCCTACCACTTGCTTATCATGCCTCCCAAATTCCCATGTCAAACCTCTAACCCACCATGTCCTAGCAAACCGTTGATTGGCTATGTTACCGCTTTGCTCAGCCCCTCTTATAGCGTTGTTAGTTGCAGGTGAAGATTGGAGACCGTTCCTTGTTGGAACATTATTTACTTGTTGGGGTACCATTATATTGCCTTGTTATCTTAATGCATCTATATACTTGGTAAAGGGTGGAAGGCTCGGCCTTTTGCCTAGTGTTTTGTTCCACTCTTGCCGCCCTAGTTTCCGTCATATCGGTGTTATGTTCCCGGATTTTTGCGTTCCTTACGCGGTTGAGTGATAATGGGAACCCCTTGATAGTTCGCCTTGAATAAAGCTTTTCCAGCAATGCCCAACCTTGGTTTTACCATTTGCATCCTAGCCTCTTTTTCCCTTGGGTTTCCGGAGCCCGAGGGTCATCTTATTTTAAACCCCCCAGGCCAGTGCTCCTCTGAGTGTTGGTCCACCTGTCAGCTGCCGGTGGCCACCAGGGGCAACTCTGGGCTGGCCTATCCGTACCTAAGACAATATGAGTGTGCCCTAAGAACGAGATATGTGCAACTCCTATCGGGATTTGTCGGCACATTCGGGCGGTGTTGCTGGATTTGTTTTAACTTGTCGAAGTGTCTTGTAGAACCGGGATACCGAGTCTGATCGGAATGTCTCGGGAGAAGGTCTATTCCTTCGTTGACCGTGAGAGCTTGTCATGGGCTAAGTTGGGACTCCCTGCAGGGATTTGAACTTTCGAAAGCTGTGCCCACGGTTATGGGCAGATGAGAATTTGTTAATGTCCAGTTGTAGATAACTTGAACCTTAACTTAATTAAAATGAATCAATTGTGTGAGTTACCGTGATGGTCTCTTCTCGGCGGAGTCTGGGAAGTGAACACGGTGTTGGAGTAATGCTTGCCGCAGGTTGTTCTCTAGTTACTCGTTCGCGCTTTGCCTTTCTCTTCTCGCTCTCTTTTGCGAACAGGTTAGCCACCATATATGCTAGTCGCTTGCTGCAGCTCCACATATTTTACCTTGCCTTACCTATAAGCTTAAATAGTCTTGATCGCGAGGGTGCGAGATTGCTGAGTCCCTGTGGCACACAGATTACTTCCAAACCAGATGCAGGGCCTGATGACTCCGTTCCAGATGACACTCTTGAGATCAAGTGGGAGTTCAACGAGGACTCACGCCGTTACTATGTGTCTTTCCCTGACGATCAGTAGTGGTGCCCAGTTGGGGCGATCGGGACCGTGTCGCATGTTGGGTTGATCTTTTATTTTGGCGCTGTAGTCGGGCCATGAGTGTTTGAATGAAGTAATGCTATTTATGTACTTTGATTGACGTGGCGAGTGTAAGCCAACTATGTTCCTTCCCCTTTTATTATTTATATTACATGGGATGTTGTGAAGATTGCCTAACTTGCGACATTGCTTTCAATGCGGTTATGCCTCTAAGTCGTGCTTCGACACGTAGGAGATATAGCCGCATCGAGGGCGTTACAAAGCATCCCCAAGCTTAATTCCCGCTCGTCCTCGAGTAGGTAAATGATAAAAACAAAATTTTTGATGTGGAATGCTACCTAGAATAATTATAAATGTAATTTTATTTATTGTGGCATGAATGTTCAGATCCGAAAGATTCAAGACAAAAGTTTTATATTGACATCAAAATAATCATGTCTTCTCAAAAAATTTCTTATGTCTTTCAACCTACAAGGTTCCCGTAATGTTCCTTGTTCCTCTTTTCTAACGGATTGTTTTGAACGTTGTTCATCTTCGTTGTATTCTTTCTTTCAAGTTGTTCAACCTCTCAAGGCTCTTTGGTTTCACTCGTTTTCCAAAGAAGCAACTTCGTTTTACCTCTTATCTTCCTTTTCCCTCCGGTGCCATCCTAGATCTCGGGACGAGATCCTCTCATAGTGGTGGAGTGTTGTGACACCCCAAGACCGGAGCTTCAGGTGCCTTCCATGATCTCCGGGTTTCGTCGTGTGATTTGTTTGGTTCACTGCATCATTCGCATTGCATCATGTAATCATGTCTTTTAATTTTGTAAAACTCAACTAAATAAAATGCATAGATCTTTGATCTATTTAAATCGAGAGAAGGTGACTTCTCTTTATAACATATCCTCCCGATAGTAGGGAGCTATATTAAATATTTCTTTAATTTGAAATTCACCATAACACACTTGCAAAATCCCAATGCCTTTGTTATCACAACTCTTGACCTCTAACTTTGCCATATATCCTTTTGTCATTTTCCAGAGCTCCACCAAAAATCCAAACATTTTTGGGCACTTCAAAATTCCCCCTTGTTCAAACCATTTGAATTAAATTCAAATGCTTTTAATTTGAAACTTTTCAATCTTGCTCACTCCAATTCTAGTTGTGGTGCTTTGATATATGTCATAGTAGCCGCATGCCATATTCCAGCTTGATTCGAATTTATTTGACCCTTCAAATAAATTTGTAAGCTTCCTTTTTTTCCTTCTTGTGTTGGAATTAAAAAAAGGAGAACCTTTTCTTTTCTGTCAGGCCCCAACTCTTTTCTCTCTCCCTCCCCTTCTATGCGTGGTAGCTAGCCCAGCAGACAGGCCGGCCCACCTAGGCCCATCCTCATAGGACCACCTAACCTATAATTCTAACCCTAGCCCGATCCCCATCTCACCCTCTCCCTCGTTCCCTCCAGTGCGCCACCACCACATACGCACGCATCGAGCCAGGAGGCCGTGCTCGATCCCCCCTCCTCTCTCTTCGATCTCCCAGCGCCGCCAGACTCCTTCAGCCGATCCCCATCTCTCCCTGGCAACCATCGCTCTTCCTCCATCCTCTCCAGCAGCCTCGCGCACCCAGGGCCCCGAGACGGAGCGCCGTCCTTGTCTCGTCCCGACCTCGAGCATGTCCTCGCTCGCGCCTCCTCTGTTCCCATGGCGATGCCGCCCGGCCACAGCCACCTGCGCGCCTGACGCCACCCCGCCTCCAAGTTCGCCGCTGCCAAGCACCGTCCTGCCATGCCCTGCACCACCTCTGACTCCCTCTCGTTCTCGTTCCCGCGCGTAGGGCATCGCCTCCGGCCGAATCCAGTCGCCCGCGGCCTCTCCTCGAGAACCCAAGGCCCTGCGAGCCTCCCGCTCGCCCGCCTCCCCTTGAACCACCATCGCCTGCAACTGCCGCCATGGAACTGAGCTTAGAGCTCCACTGCTGCCTTGGTGCTGCTCTGCCCAACTCCTCCTTGACAGTTGCCTCGTCTCCGGCCCTGCCCGTTGGAGCCATGCCTCCCGGTGCCCGCAGCCACGTCGCCGGTCTCCTGCCTCGACCCGGCATCTTTCCCTTTTGGCATCTGTTTAGGTGCAGCGCCACAAGTTTTGCCTCTGTGCACCCGTGTGATGTTGACCGTGGAGTTCCACCAGCTGCTAGCATCACTCCGTTCCTTCGTCCCTGAATGGTTTCACCAAGTGCCTTCCGGCGTGACCAAGACCGCGAGCACCACAGATCCGCCAAGTACCTCGACGCCCGACGCCTAAAACGATCATCGAACCAGAAATAACGCCAAGTACTAGGTCAACGAGGACCGCCAAGTTCGTCTTCCGCCGTCTCCGAAATCGCCAAGTCCCACGACGATACGTGAACGACCACCGTCGACCCCAAGTTACTCGAATTCGTCAAGTCCCTCTACGAAAATGTGTACTGCTACCGTCGCAAGGATCGAGACCGACAAGTCCGAAGATGCAAGTACCACTCCGAAGCATGTACGACTACCGTCGTCGAAGAACCGTGTAACACAAGCGCCAAGTTCGACTACCATCGTTGTGAACCGCTTTCGGAACGTGTATCACTATGCCCAAGTACCACTATGCCCGGAGACCACGGATCCGTGAAGTTCTGCTACCGTCGCCGTGGAACCGACAAGTTCGTGAGTACAACTACTTCCTCTACGACCCGCGAGAACCGCTACTTTCACTACCGTCGCGAGAATGTCTACTTCCTTTGACGAACTTGATCCATCCCGAAAACGGATGCTTCAAAGGTATAACCCTGAGACGATCGTCCAAGAACGAACGCTTATGATGTGTTGTATGAGATGCTCGTGGTTGCATCGTGTTTGAGTTGTTCTTTGCAATTTCCTCGTTGCCTTGCCGTCGACATGTGGGAACCCGGTATCCGGGAGCACCCCATTTTCTTGCATGACACACTCACACCCACTTCCTTTTGCACCGGTATCTCCGTGAGCTATCGGAACCGGAATGTTGCCGTGGCACCATTTCCGTTGTCATTGTTGTGGCACCCCTTTCGTTTCCGCCACGATGACAAATGCTTCATATCATGCTCTTGTCAACTTTTCCAAATTGCATAGACTCTAACATGGCATCCACATCATGTTAACAACATCTAGAATGGTTTAAATTGATGTTTGCATTAACTTGCTAAATGCATATGGGGATTTACCGGATTCATTTTTTGTTATATCCGGCCCCATTTAAATTGTTTAGATAGTATAGTTTTGTTATGCTTCACCTCTTGCCATGTTAGCCAACATTTAATATTGTTGAGTACCTAACAAGGAGTGAACTAAATAATTAATGTGGTGTTCCGTCAATATGCAACTCGTTGCATATTGGGCTCCACTTAACTGATAGTTTTATTTGTGCACTTTGCCATGCCATGCATATTTAAACCGGACATACATCATGCTTGAGTGTGCATCATGCCATGTTTATGTGATGGTTGTTTACCATGTTGTTTGCTCCTTTCCGGTGTTGCTTCTTCGGGTTAGTTCCGTTAACGTCGCGTTTGTGAGGATCCGTTCGACTACGTCCGTTTGTCTTCCTCATCGACTCGTTCTTCTTCCTTGCAGGATTTCAGGCAAGATGACCATACCCTCGAAATCACTTCTATCTTTGCTTGCTAGTTGCTCGCTCTTTTGCTATGCCGCGATACCTACCACTTGCTATATCATGCCTCCCATATTGCCATGTCAAGCCTCTAACCCACCTTTCCTAGCAAACCGTTGTTTGACTATGTTGCCGCTTTGCTCAGCCCCTCTTATAGCATTGCTAGTTGCAGGTGAAGATGGAGTTTGTTCCATGTTGGAACATGGATATTGTTTGGGATATCACAATATCTCTTATTTTATTAATGCATCTATATACTTGGTAAAGGGTGGAAGGCTCGGCCTTATGCCTGGTGTTTTGTTCCACTCTTGCCACCCTAGTTTTCGTCATACCTATGTTATGTTCCTTGATTTTGCGTTCCTTATGCAGTTGGGGGAATGGGACCCCCTTGACAGTTCGCTTTGAATAAAACTCCTCCAGCAAGGCCCAACCTTGGTTTTACCATTTGCCACCTAAGCCTTTTTCCCTTGGGTTCTGCAGACTCAAGGGTCATCTTTATTTTAAACCCCCGGGCCAGTGCTCCTCTGAGTGTTGGTCCAACCTGTCAGCCGCCGGTGGCCACCAGGGGCAACTCTGGGTTGGCCTACCGGAAGTTTGGACAATCCGATGTGCCCTGAGAACGAGATATGTGCAGCTCCTATCGGGATTTGTCGG
Organism: Triticum dicoccoides; assembly: GCF_002162155.2. Lineage (NCBI taxonomy): Eukaryota > Viridiplantae > Streptophyta > Magnoliopsida > Poales > Poaceae > Triticum > Triticum dicoccoides. The sequence goes on along the minus strand of NC_041388.1, from coordinate 401,829,116 downwards.
CACATTCGGGCGGCTTTGCTGGTCTTGTTTTACCATAGTCGAAATGTCTTGTAACTGGGATTCCGAGTCTGATCGGGTCTTCCTGGGGGAAGGAATATCCTTCGTTGACCGTGAGAGCTTGTGATGGGCTAAGTTGGGACACCCCTGCAAGGTTTTGAACTTTCGAAAGCCGTGCCCGTGGTTATGGGCAGATGGGAATTTGTTAATATCCGGCTGTAGAGAATTTGACACTTAACTTATTTAAAATGTAGCAACCGCGTGTGTAGCCATGATGGTCTCTTTTCGGCGGAGTCCGGGAAGTGAACACGGTTCTTGTGTTATGCTTGAACGTAAGTAGTTTCAGGATCACTTCTTGATCACTTCTAGTTCATGACCGTGCATTGCTTCTCTTCTCGCTCTTATTTGCGTATGTTAGCCACCATATATGCTAGTGCTTGCTGCAGCTCCACCTCATTACCCCTTTCCTACCCATAAGCTTAAATAGTCTTGATCGCGAGGGTGTGAGATTGCTGAGTCCCCGTGACTCATTGATACTTCCAAACAGTTTGCAGGTGCCGATGATACCAGTGCAGGTGACACAACCAAGCTCAGGTGGGAGCTCGATGAAGATCTTGATCGTTGTTTTGTTCCCTTTCCTTTTGATCAGTAGTGGAGCCCAGTCGGGGCGATCGGGGATCTAGCAATAGGGGTGGTCTTTCTTTATTTTGGTTCTGTACTCGGACCTTGATTGTATTATGGATAATGTAATGTTATATTTATGTATTGTGTGAAGTGGCGATTGTAAGCCAACTCTTTATCCCTTTCTTATTCAGTACATGGGATGTGTAAAGATTACCCCTCTTGCAACATGCCTACTATGCAGTTATGCCTCTAAGTCGTGCTCCAACACGTGGGAGATATAGCTGCATCGTGGGTGTTACAAGTTGGTAATCAGAGCCTTCCCCGACTTAGGAGCCCCCTGCTTGATCGAATCGCTGGCGTTGTTGAGTCTAGAAAAATGTTTTGAGTCTTATAGGATTATATATATCGGAGAGCAGGATTCGTTTCACTCCTCAGTCCCTTCGTCGCTCTAGTGAGGCCTCGTGACATAGAGTTTTGACCCTTCTCTCCTCAAATTTCACTAAATTTCTTTAGGATCACGCGGGTATCTTGGAATCGTTTTGATAGTTTTGTGACGAGAACATTGTTCTTGGTGCCTCCTGACATTTAGGGGTTGTGGCAGTGTCCCGGGGAGTTGAGCTCCAAGGTGTTGTCGTCACAATTTTATCGTTGCAGTTCTGGAATACCAGAGTTCGCCGACATCGAAAATCTCCTTTATGCAGTTGTTGGTGAGATAACCTCGACGCCACCCAGTACTGGAGCGGGAGTTCGAGAGTATTGCTATAACTCGTATAACAGATGCTTTTCGAAGGTTAAGGTAAATGATTTCCGAAGGTTTCTTGGTTATGTGTTGAAGGATGGATACAGCTGGATGTAGGAATTGTTAGTTTGGGTGAGATATTATGCTTCCCCTGTATCCCCAACACATGATTGCATAACCAGAAAGTTTCGGGAGTTTATAAGTGGGAATTCAAGTATCTCATAGGATTTCTTTCCAACAGACACATGCTATGATATGGGATCTATCATATGTTTGTTTCCGGCTTATTTTGCAAGCCAATCCTTTGTTTTATTTTGATTTGTGGTATTCGAGTTGCTTCGAAGTCAAGTGTTGATCCATACCTTTTCCTAAATGGTGTTCTCATATTTCTATGGGAGTGCTAATCCTTTTAGATCATCGAGATGGTCTTATTAATTCTTGTCTAACCAGCGTGTTTCTCTTCAAGTGGATCCGATCATTTCAACATTCGCAAGATCACCCTCAGTTTCCCAACATTGTTCGTTTCATCCGTCCCCAAGTTGTCTTTGTTTTTTCCCGCCCTCCCACCCTTTGTTTCTTCAAGGACTCGGAGTTCTTAATCAAGTATCCATCTTATGGATGTGAAGCCTCGTCATTCTTTTCCGTCAATGTTCTTATCCGGTGATTCTTAGGAAGATTCTAACGGAGCTTCTAGTTTATCATTCTTTGTTCTCTTATCTCCCCCTGTGTTTTCAATTCAAGCTTTGTTGATCATATTCCTTTCCTCATTTTAAATGTTGTCTCATGCCGGTGCACCTCTTAATCATTCACTACTTGCTATTCATTGTTTCGGAGTGCTAAAGATATCTTGAAGATTCGTGTTTCCACTCTGCATTCATTCAAGCTCTTTTGAGGATGTTATCTCTTTTGAGCCATTTAATTTAACCGGTGCAATCTCTCTTTTCAAGCAATCATTTCAACGGTGTTTATTTTGAGTGGCCCTAACCCACAGGTCTTTTCCCAGGATCTTACCTGACTCTTCAAATTTTCCCGGAGTTATTCTCAAATTCATTTCCAAGTTTGACGTACGAATGAATTGTCATCAGTCAAATGTCTTTCTCCAAGTTCTTTCGAATTCTTTCATCGTTGGTTCAACCTTTCTAATTTGCATTCCGGAGTGCCTCAACAATTCATGGAGGTGTTTCTCATCATCATTCTCAGAATTGAAGACCGAAGAATAGTTTTCCTCCAAATCTTACCCGTTCTCTCAAGACTCGTGGTTCTAGCTTCATGCCATCCTCTCATAATTGTTTTCGATTGTGAGAATTCTTTTCAACCATCCGGAGCAATTCAGGAGTCTTTTTAGTTTGATTCTCCGGAGCCCATCATCTTAGAATTATTCATTCTCAGCGTGTAGCTATCGTTCTCCAAATCTTACAGGCGCATCGTTCAAATATCCTCTAATCAGCTCATGCTCTCTTCGTTCTCTTGTATCAAATTCCCTCAAGTATCTTCATTCATTCTCTAATTCTTACCGGTGATTCATCCCTTTACTTCTTTCATTTTCAATTCTTATGATGTTTCGTCCAACATTTCTCTTCCTTGGTTATTTATCAATTCATTCATTCTTCCCAATCCTACTGGTGGTTCATTGAAGACCTTCTCAAGTTTACGCTATATCTCTCTTAATCCTTTCAACAAGAATAAGCAGTATGCCAAATTCGTTGCTTGTCATCAATTTATTTGATGAAGGATAAGCATAATGTAATTCTTATTCTTGTTTCATCCAAGTGAGTAATTCCTTATTCCGGAGGTTCATCAAAATTCTCGATTTCTTTTGTTCATCTTTCTTTTCCGGAGTTCCAAGTTTTTCTGCATTATCTCGCCGCGAAGCTCCATCTAAATCATTGCAAGGCTTCACCTTGTGTTTTCAACTTCGCTTTCCTTTCGTTTGATCATCCTTTTTTACCGGAGTTCTTCATGGAGGCTCCACATGATGGTTCATAAAGGATTTAATTCCTTCTTGAAGTGTTGATCGAGATTCTTTTCAAAGGAGCTCAAGTATTCTTCATCTTGCATTTCGAAGTGCAATTCTTTCTACCTTATCTTTTGAGGTGGTGTTAAGTCATTTTTGACAATTGCTTGGTGTTTCATGATTCACAAGTTGTCTGGAATGACATATTGTAAACCCATCATTTTCAATTCGTTCATGAGATCCTTTGCAACCCATCAATCTCTTCTTTGGAGTTATCTTGGGTTATATTTCACCTTAAGACTTCCCTAAGGATTGTTGCTATTATGGTGCTTATAAATGACCCAAGTTCTTCATTTATCCTCCCGGTGAGATAAGCTTCTCGTCTCCTTGTTCATATCAGTCCAATCTATTGTTTCCGCTAGTGGCAGAATTTCACCTCAAATTTCGAGATGTTTTCCATAAGCCCAAAACAAGCTTACTCCTTTCATTGTTGGTTTTTCCAACAACTCCGTTCGACCCTTCTCCTAAAGATGCTTTTTCAAGATCATTTGACGTAGAAGATGTTGTTTTCTCCTCCGTTCTTTTGATTCCATTCTTACAGTTGTTCCGGAGGCAGTGTGTTGTTGATTTCATTAAGTATCCTCTCATCTTGTCAAGATCATATTCTATGCCTTCCTTTTCCAACCGGAGTGTTATCGTAATTGATCTTTATTGTTCCTTGTTCATCTCGTTTCAACCGGAGTGCTTGCATGCACTTCTTGTCCATCGTAACCTTTTCCTTATGTCTTTCAACCTACAAGGTTCCTGTAATGTTCCTTGTTCCTCTTTTCTAACGTATTGTTTTCAACTTTGTTCATCTTTGTTGTATTCTTTATTTCAAGTTGTTCAACCTCTCAAGGCTCTTTGGTTTCACTCGTTTTCCAAAGAACCAACTTAGTTTTACCTCTTATCTTCCTCTTCCTTTTCCCTCTGGTGCCATCCTAGATCTCGGGACGAGATCCTCTCGTAGTGGTGGAGTGTTGTGACACCCCAAGACCGGAGCTTCAGGTGCCTTCCATGATCTCCGGGTTTCGTCGTGTGATTTGTTTGGTTCACTGCATCATTCGCATTGCATCATGTCATCATGTCTTTTAATTTTGTAAAACTCAACTACATAAAATGCATAGATCTTTGATCTATTTAAATCGAGGGAAGGGTGACTTCTCTTTATAACATATCCTCCTGATAGTAGGGAGCTATATTAAATATTTCTTTAATTTGAAATTCACCATAACACACTTGCAAAATCCCAATGCCTTTGTTATCACAACTCTTGACCTCTAACTTTGCCATATATCCTTTCGTCATTTTCCACAGCTCCACCAAAAATCCGAACATTTTTGGGCACTTCAAAATACCCCCTTGTTCAAACCATTTGAATTAAATTCAAATGCTTTTAATTTGAAACTTTGCAATCTTGCTCACTCCAATTCTAGTTGTGGTGCTTTGATATATGCCATAGTAGCCGCATGCCAAATTCCAACTTGATTCGAATTTATTTGACCCTTCAAATAAATTTGTAACCTTCCTTTTTTCCTTCTTGTATTGGAATTTAAAAAAAGGAGAACCTTTTCATTTCTGTCAGGCCCCAACTCTTTTCTCTCTCCCTCCCCTTCTATGCACGGTAGCTAGCCCAGCAGACAGGCCGGCCCACCTAGGCCCATCCTCATAGGACCACCTAACCTATAATTCTAACCCTAGCCCGATCCCATCTCACCCTCTCCCTCGTTCCCTCCAGTGCGCCACCACCACATACACATGCATCGAGCCAGGAGGCCGTGCTCGATCCCCCCTCCTCTCTCTTCGATCTCTGAGCGCCGCTAGACTCCTTCAGCCGATCCCCATCTCTCCCTGGCAACCATCGCTCATCCTCCATCCTCTGCTGCAGCCTCGCGCACCCAGGGCCCCGAGCAGGAGCGCCGTCCTTGTCTCCTCCCGACCTCGGGCATGTCCTCGCTCGCGCCTCCTCTGTTCCCATGGCGATGCCGCCTGGCCACAGCCACCTGCGTGCCTGACGCCACCCCGCCTCCAAGTTCGCCGCCACCAAGCGCCATCCTGCCATGCCCTGCACCACCTCTGACTCCCTCTCGTTCTCCTCCCTGTGCGTAGGGCATCGCCTCCGGCCGAATCCAGCTGCCCGCGGCCTCTCCTCGGCCTCTCCTCGAGCACCCAAGGCCCTGCGAGCCTCCCGCTCGCCCGCCTCCCCTTGAACCACCATCGCCTGCAGCTGCCGCCATGGAACTGAGCTTAGAGCTCCGCTGCTGCCTTGGTGCTGCTCTGCCCAACTCCTCCTTGACAGTTGCCTCGTCTCCGGCCCTGCCCGTTGGAGCCATGCCTCCCGGTACCCGCAGCCACGTCGCCGGTCTTCTGCCTTGACCCGACATCTTTCCCTTTTGGCATCTGTTTAGGTGCAGAGCCACAAGTTTTGCCTCTGTGCACCCGTGTGATGTTGACCGTGGAGTTCCACCAGCTGCTAGCATCACTCCGTTCCTTCATCCCTGAATGGTTTCACCAAGTGCCTTCCGACGTGACCAAGACCGCGAGCACCACAGATCCTCCAAGTACCTCGACGCCCGACGCCTAAAACGATCATCGAACCAGAAATAACGCCAAGTACTAGGTCAACGAGGACTGCCAAGTTCGTCTTCCACCATCTCGGAAATCGCCAAGTACCACGACGATGCATGAACGACCACCGTCGACCCCAAGTTACTCGGATTCGTCAAGTCCCTCTACGAAAACATGTACCGCTACCGTTACAAGGATCAAGACCGACATGTCCAAAGATGCAAGTACCACTCCGAACCATGTACGACTACCGTTGCCGAAGAACCATGTAACACAAGCGCCAAGTTCGACTACCATCGTTGTGAACCGCTTTCGGAACGTGTATCACTATGCCCAAGTACCACTACGCCTGGAGACCACAGATCTGTGAAGTTCCGCTACCGTCGCCGTGGACCCGACAAGTTCGTGAGTACAACTACTTCCTCTATGACCCGCGAGAACCGCTACTTTCACTACCGTCGCGAGAATGTCTACTTCCTTCGATGAACTTGATCCGTTCCAAAAACGCACGCTTCAAAGGTATAACCCTGAGACGACCGTCCGAGAACGAACGCTTGTGATGTGTTGTATGAGATGCTCGTGGTTGCATCGTGTCCGAGTTGTTCTTTGCGAGTTCCTCGTTGCCTTGCCGTCGACATGTGGGAACCCGGTATCCGGGAGCACCCCATCTTCTTGCATGACACACTCACACCCACTTCCTTTTGCACCAGTATCTCCATGAGATATCGGAACCGAAATGGTGCTGTGGCACCATTTCCGTTGTCATTGTCGTGGCACCCCTTTCGTTTCCGCCACGATGACAAATGCTTCATATCATGCTCTTGTCAACTTTTCCAAATTGCATAGACTTGAACATGGCATCCACATCACGTTAACAACATCAAGAATGGTTTAAATTTTTGTTTGCATTAATTTGCTAAATGCATATGGGGATTTACCGGATTTGTTTTTTGTTATATTCGGCCCCATTTAAATTGTTTAGCTGGTATAGTTTTGTTATGCTTCACCTCTTGCCATGTTAACCAACATTTAATATTGTTGAGTACCTAACCGGGAGTGAACTAAATAATTGATGTGGTGTTCCGTCAATATGCAACTCGTTGCATATTGGGATCCACTTAACTGGTTGGTTTGTTTGTGCACTTTGCCATGCCATGCATATTTAAACCGGACATACATCATGCTTGGGTTTGCATCATGCCATGTTTATGTGATGGTTGTTTACCATGTTGTTTGCTCCTTTCTGGTGTTGCTTCTTCTGGTTAGTTCCATTAACGTCGCGTTTGTGAGGATCCGTTCGACTACGTCCGTTTGTCTTCCTCATGGACTCGTTCTTCTTCCTTGCGGGATTTCAGGCAAGATGACCATACCCTCGAAATCACTTCTATCTTTGCTTGCTAGTTGCTCGCTCTTTTGCTATGCCGCGATACCTACCACTTGCTATATCATGCCTCCCATATTGCCATGTCAATCCTCTAACCCACCTTTCCTAGCAAACCATTGTTTGACTATGTTGTCGCTTTGCTCAGCCCCTCTTATAGCATTGCTAGTTGTAGGTGAAGATGGAGTTTGTTCCATGTTGGAACATGGATATTGTTTGGGATATCACAATATCTCTTATTTTATTAATGCATCTATATACTTGGTAAAGGGTGGAAGGCTCGGCCTTATGCCTAGTGTTTTGTTCCACTCTTGCCGCCCTAGTTTTCGTCATACCTATGTTATGTTCCTTGATTTTGCGTTCCTTATGCAGTTGGGGGAATGGGACCCCCTTGACAGTTCGCTTTGAATAAAAATCCTCCAGCAAGGCCCAACCTTGGTTTTACCATTTGCCACCTAAGCCTTTTTCCCTTGGGTTCTGCAGACTCAAGGGTCATCTTTAATTTAAACCCCCAGGACAGTGCTCCTCTGAGTGTTGGTCCAACCTGTCAGCCGCCGGTGGCCACCAGGGGCAACTCTGGGTTGGCCTACCGGAAGTTTGGACAATCCGGTGTGCCCTGAGAACGAGATATGTGCAGCTCCTATCGGGATTTGTCGGCACATTCGGGCGGCTTTGCTGGTCTTGTTTTACCATAGTCGAAATGTCTTGTAACTGGGATTCCGAGTCTGATCGGGTCTTCCTGGGGGAAGGAATATCCTTCGTTGACCGTGAGAGCTTGTGATGGTCTAAGTTGGGACACCCCTGCAAGGTTTTGAACTTTCGAAAGCCGTGCTCGTGGTTATGGGCAGATGGGAATTTGTTAATATCCGGTTGTAGAGAACTTGACACTTAACTTATTTAAAATGTAGCAACCGCGTGTGTAGCCATGATGGTCTCTTTTCGGCGGAGTCCGGGAAGTGAACACGGTTCTTGTGTTATGCTTGAACGTAAGTAGTTTCAGGATCACTTCTTGACCGTGCATTGTTTCTCTTCTCGCTCTTATTTGCGTATGTTAGCAACCATACATGCTAGTGCTTGCTGCAGCTCCACCTCATTACCCCTTTCCTACCCATAAGCTTAAATAGTCTTGATCGCGAGGGTGTGAGATTGCTGAGTCCCCGTGACTCATAGATACTTCCAAACAGTTTGCAGGTGCCGATGATACCAGTGCAGGTGACGCAACCGAGCTCAGGTGGGAGCTCGATGAAGATCTTGATCATTGTTTTGTTCCATTTCCTTTTGATCAGTAGTGGAGCCCAGTCGGGTCGATCGGGGATCTAGCAATAGGGGTGGTCTTTCTTTATTTTGGTTCCGTAGTCGGACCTTTATTGTATTCTGGATGATGTAATGTTATATTTATGTATTGTGTGAAGTGGCGATTGTAAGCCAACTCTTTATCCCTTTCTTATTCAGTACATGGGATGTGTAAAGATTACTCCTCTTGCGACATGCCTACTATGCGGTTATGCCTCTAAGTCGTGCTCCGACACGTGGGAGATATAGCCGCATCGTGGGTGTTACATTATGGCCTTTTTTCTTCTTTTTTTCCACCCGGAGTCTCATCCCGACTTGTGGGGGAATCACAGTCTCCATCATCCTTCCCTCACATGGGGCAATGCTCTAATAATGACGATCATCACACTTCTATTTACTTACAACTCAAGAATTACAACTCGATACTTAGAACAAAATATGACTCTATGTGAATGCCTCCGGCGGTGTACCGGGATGTGCAATGATTCAAGAGTGACATGTATGAAAAATTATGAACGGTGGCTTTGCCCCAAATATGATGTCAACTACATTATTATGCTAAGCAATATGACAATGATGAAGCGTGTCAAAACAGAACGGTGGAAAGCTGCATGGCAATATATCTCGGAATGGCTATGGAAATGTCATAATAGGTAGGTATGGTGGATGTTTTGAAGAAGGTAAATGGTGGGTTTATGATACCGGCGAAAGTTGCGCGGTACTAGAGAGGATAGCAATGGTGGAAGGGTGAGAGTGCGTATAATCCATGGACTCAACATTAGTCATAAAGAACTCACATACTTATTGCAAAAATCTATTAGTTATTGAAACAAATTACTACGCGCATGCTCCTAGGGGGATAGATTTGTATGAAAAGACCATCGCTGGTCCCCGACCGCCACTCATAAGGAAGACAATCAAAAAATAAATCATTCTCCGACTTCATCACATAATGGTTCACCCTACGTGCATGCTACGGGAATCACAAACTACTCAACTAGCATGACTCTAATATCACCATCTTCATATCTCAAAACAATCATAAGGAATCAAACTTCTCATAGTATTCAATGCACTTTATATGAAAGTTTTTATTATACCTATCTTGGATGCCCATCATATTAAGACTAATTTTATAGCCAAAGCAAATTACCATGCTGTTCTAGAAGACTCTCAAAATAATATAAGTGAAGCATGAGAGATCAATAATTTCTATAAAATAAAACCACCACCGTGCTCTAAAAAGATATAAGTGAAGCACTAGAGCAAAATTATCTAGCTCAAAAGATATAAGTGAAGCACATATCTGATTCATGTGTGTCTCTCCCAAAAGGTGTGTACAACAAGGATTACTGTGGTAAACTAAAAAGCAAAGACTCAAATCATACAAGACGCTCCAATCAAAACACATATCTTGTGGTGAATAAAAATATAGCCTCAAGTAAAGTTACCGATAGACGAAGACTAAAGAGGGGATGCCTTCCCAGGAATCCCCAAGCTTAGGATTTTGGTTGTCCTTGAATTTTACCTTGGGGTGCCTTGGGCATCCCAAGATTAGGCTCTTTCCACTCCTTATTCCAAAATCCATCAGATCTTTACCCAAAAACTCAAAAACTTCACAACACAAATCTTCAACAGAAAATCTCATGAGCTCCGTTAGTATAAGAAAATAAACCACCACTTTAAGGTACTGTAATAAACTCATTCTTTATTTATATTGGAGTTAAACCTACTATATTCCAACTTCTCTATGGTTCATACCCCCCGATACTAGCCACAGATGCATCAAAATAAGCAAACAACACGCGAAAAACAGAATCTGTCAAAAACAAAACAGTCTGTAGCAATCTGGAGGTTTTGAATACTTCTGTAACACCAAAAATTCTGAAAAATTAGGACAACCAGGATAATTTGTATTTTGATCTACTGCAGTTTGAATTGGTATTTTATCTCTCTCTGGTCAAAAATTAAAATTATTTTTGTGAGAACATACTTTCTGTTTTTATCAGCAAGATCAAACAACAAACACCCAAGAAGATCCTAAAGGCTTTACTTGGCACAAACACTAACTAAAACATAAAAACACAATCATAATAGAAGATAGATGAATTATTTATTACTAAACAGGAACAAAAAGTAAAGAACAAAAATAAAATTGGGTTGCCTCCCAACAAGCGTTATCGGTTAACGCCCCTAGCTAGGCATAAAAACAAGAATAGATCTAGGTATTGTCATCTTTGGTATGCAATCCATAAGTGGCTCTCATAATAGATTCATAAGGCAATTTAATTTTCTTCCTAGGAAAGTGTTCCATGCCTTTCCTTAACCGAAATTGGAATCTAATATTTCCTTCTTTCATGCCAATAATTGCTCCAATTGTTCTAAGGAAAGGTCTACCAAGAATAATAGGACATGTAGGATTGCAATCTATATCAAGAACAATGAAATCTACGAGCACATAATTCCTATTTGCAACAATAAGAAAATCATTAATCCTTCCCATAGGTTTCTTAATGGTGGAAGCAAGATGCAAATTTAAAGAACAATCATCAAATTCACGGAAACCTAGCACATCACACAAAGTTTTTGGAATCGTGGAAACACTAGCACCCAAATCACACAAAGCATAGCATTCGTAATCTTTATTCTGAATTTTAATAGTAGGTTCCCACTCATCACAAAGTTTTCTACGGATAGAAACTTATAGTTCAAGCTTTCTTCATAGGATTCCATTAAAGCATCAACGATATGTTTAGTAAAACCTTTATTTTGATTATAAACATGAGGAGAATTTAACACGGATTGCAACAAGGAAATATAATCTATCAAAGAGAAATCATCATAATTAAATTCCTTGAAATCCAAAATAGTGGGTTCATTGCTATGTAAAGTTTTGACCTCTTCAATCCCACTTTTATTAATTTTTGCATCAAGATCTAGAAACTCCAAATCATTGGGACGCCTTTTAACTAAAGTTGACTCATCTCCAGTCCCATCTTTATCAATATTCATATTGGAAAACAAAGATTTAATAGGAGTCACATCAATCACTTTTAGATCTTCATCATTATTATCACGAAAACTAGAAGAACACGCTTTCACAAAACAATCTTTTTTATCATGCATCCTAGTGGTTCTTTCTTTGCACTCATGAATGGAAATTCTCATGGCTTTGAGGGACTCATTGATGTCATGCTTAGGTGGAATAGATCTAAGTTTCATAGAATCAACATCAAGAGAAATTCTATCCAAAGCATTGAAATTCTTTTGCGAACTCATAAATTATTTAACACTAATCTCAAAATTAGAGGGCATCTTATTAAAATTTCCATAAGAGTTGTTGTAGGAATTACCATAATTATTAGAGGAATTACTATGAAACGGCCTAGAATTAAAGTTTCCTCTATACGCGTTGTTACCAAAATTGTTCCTACCAACAAAATTCACATCCATAGATTCATTATTATTCTCAATCAAAGTGGACAAAGGCATATCATTAGGATCAGAAGAAACACTTTTATTAGCAAAAAAAAATCATAAGTTCATCCATCTTTGCACTCAAAACATTAATCTTTTCAATTGCATAAACTTTTTTACTAGTGGATCTTTCGGTGTGCCATTGAGAATAATTAACCACAATATTGTCTAGGAGTTTAGTAGCTTCTCCTAAAGTGATTTCCGTAAAAGTACCTCCCGCGGCCGAATCTAAAATATTTCTAGAAGCAAAATTCAATCCGGCATAATTTTTTTGTATAATCATCCACAAATTCAAACCATGTGTAGGCCAATTACGTATCATTAATTTCATCATCTCCCGAGCTTGTGCAACATGCTCATGATCAAGTTGCTTAAAATTCATCATATCGTTCCTAAGAGAGATGATCTTAGCGGGAGGAAAATACTTAGAGATAAAAGCATCTTTGCACTTATTCCATGAATCAATACTATTTTTAGGCAAATAAGAGAACCAAATTTTAGCACGATCTCTAAGCAAAAATGGAAATAGCTTCGATTTAACAATATCATTATCTGTCGTGGAATTGTCACGGCAGATGTCCTCATGGAAGGACTTAGTCGTGGAGCCATCACTACGGGTTAGCTTGAAGGGGTTAAATCGGACAAAGGGACACGAGAGTTTATACTAGTTCGGCCCCTTCGATGAAGGTAAAAGCCTACGTCTAGTTGTGATTGGTATTGCTGGGGTTTCGAAGACCAGGGAGCGAATCCGCTTTGTCTGGCTTCGAGTTGTTGTTTTTTCTGTCCCTGAACCGCCGCCGGGTCACCCCTTTATATATTCAGGAGGATCCCGGCCGGTCTACAGAGTCCCGAGGCTGGCTCATACAAGTGTCCGCCTCGGTCTCTTCTTTCTTATCTTACAATGCAAGTTTATACAATCATGGTGGTTTACTATCATGGGCCCTAAACCGCCTGTGGGCTCTGGGCCTCTAAGCTTCATCCGTAAAGCGCCATCTTCCGGGTTTCCTTGGGCTTCAGTATAACTGAAGGTGAACCGGCCCCTCCTGGGCAGTTTACCCTCAGTGGTTATATCCTCAACATTATCCACATCTTTCTTCTTTTGCATATCACACAAATCAACAAAGTTGTTTAGATGGGTAGCGACATCTTCACTAGGAAGGCCAGGAAATTGATCTTTCATAACAAGATTCAATAAAGCGATATTAATTTCACAAGATTCAGCATCGGTAGTAGGAGCAATCTGAGTGCTAATAAAATCATTGTTGTTGGTATTGGAAAATTAACATAATTTAGTATTATCTTGAGCCATCGTGACAAACAATCAATCCAACACACAAGTACACAAGAAGCAAGCAAAAAGAGAAGAACGGAAAAGGGGCGAAGAAAAGGCAAAGGTTTTCGAAAATCGTTTTAAAAGTGGGGGAGAGGAAAACGAGAGGCGAATGGCAAATAATGTAATGCGAGGGAGAAGAGTTTATGATGGGTACTTGGTATGTCTTGACTTGGCGTCGATCTCCCCAGCAACGGCGCCAGAAATTCCTCTTGCTACCTCTTGAGCATGCGTTGGTTTTCCCTTGAAGAGGAAAGGGTGATGCAGCAAAGTAGCGTAAGTATTTCCCTCAGTTTTTGAGAACCAAGGAATCAATCCAGTAGGAGACAACACACAAGTCACCTAGTACCTGCACAAACAATCAAGAACCTTGCAACCAACGCGATAAAGGGGTTGTCAATCCCTTCACGGTCACTGGCAAAAGTGAGATCTGATAAAGATAGTAAAATAAATATTTTTGGTATTTTGTTGTATAGATTGGAAAGTAAAGATTGCAAAATACTAAACGAGATGCGATGTAAATAAAAGAGATACACTATAATAAGAAGGAGACCCGGGGGCCATAGGTTTCACTAGTGGCTTCTCTCAAGATAGCATGTATTACGGTGGGTGAACAAATTATTGCCGAGCAATTGATAGAAAAGCGCATAGTTATGAGAATATCTAGGCAATGATCATGAATACAAGCATCACGTTCGTGTCAAGTAGATCGAAACGATTCTGCATCTACTACTATTACTCCACACATCGACCGCTATCCAACATGCATCTAGAGTATTAAATTCATAAGAACAGAGTAACGCTTTAAGCAAGATGACATGGTGTAGAGGGATAAACTCAAGCAATATGATATAAACCCCATATTTTTATCCTCGATGGCAACAATACAATACGTGCCTTGCTACCCCTACTGTCACTAGGAAAGGACACCGCCAGATTGAACCCAAAGCTAAGCACTTCTCTCATTGCAAGAAAGATCAATTTAGTAGGCCAAACTAAACCGATAATTCGAAGAGACTTGCCAAGATATCAAATCATGCATATAAGAATTCAAAGAAGAACCAAATAATATTCATAGATAATCTTGTTCATAAACCCACAATTCATCGGATCTCGGCAAACACACCGCAAAAGAGTATTACATCAAATAGATCTTCAAGAACATCGAGGAGAACTTTGTATTGAGAATCAAATAGAGAGAGGAAGCCATCTAGCTAATAACTATGGACCCGAAGGTCTATGGTAAACTACTCACGCTTCATCGGAGAGGCTATGGTGTTGATGTAGAAGCCCTCCGTGATCGATCCCCCCTCCGGCAGATCGCCAGAAAAGGCCCCAAGATGGGATCTCACGGGTACAGAAGGTTGCGGCGGTGGAAAAGTGGTTTTGTGGCTCTATGCGATGTTTCTAGGGTATAAGAGTATATATAGGTAGAAGAAGTACATCGGTGGAGCTACGAGGGGCCCACGAGGGTGGGGGCGCGCCTACCCCTGGGCACGCCCTCCTGCCTCGTGGCGTTCCAGACTTCAAATCCAAGTCTTCTGGTTTGCTTTCGGTCCAAGAAAGCTCATCGCGAAGGTTTCATTCCGTTTGGATTCTGTTTGGTATTCCTTTTCTGCGAAACTCTAAAATAGGCAAAAAAAATAGAAACTGACACTGGGCCTTCGGTTAATAGTTTAGTCCCAAAAATAATATAAAAGAGAATATTAAAGCCCATTAAACATCCAAAACAGATAATATAATAGCATGGAACAATAAAAAATTGTAGATACATTGGAGACGTATCACATGCTGTGTACCGGACCTGTTGTGTGCCTTGCCATGAGTTTGGCAAGGGGGTACAATAGTGATCTAGGAGTAGATCACTAGACAGCGATCAAAATTATCCTTAGGTACCTAAAGAGGACTAATGAAATGTTTCTCGGTTATGGTGGTGATAAAGAGTTCGTCGTAAAGAGTTACATTGATGCAAGCTTTGACACCAATCCAGATGACTATGAGTATCAATCTGGATACATATTAAAAGTGGGAGCAATCAGGTAGAGTAGCTCCATGCAGAGCATTGTAGACGTAGAAATTTGAAAAAATAGACATGGATTTGAATGTAACAGGCTCGTTGACTAAACTTCCTCACAAGCAAAACATGATCATGCCTTAGTACTCTTTGGGTGTTAATCACATGGCGATATGAACTAGATTATTGACTCTAGTAGACTCTTTGGGTGTTGGTGACATGGCGATGTGAACTATGGGTGTGTTAAATCACATGGTGATGTGAACTAGATTATTGACTCTAGTGAAAGTGGGAGACTCATGGAAATATACCCTAGAGGCAATAATAAAATGGTTATTATTATATTTCCTTAATCATGATAAAAGTTTATTATCCATGCTAGAATTGTATTGACCGGAAACTTAAATACATGTGTGGATACATAAACAAATATTGTGTCCCTAGTGAGCCTCTACTAGACTAGCTCGTTGATCAAAGATGTTTAAGGTTTCCTAACCATAGACATGAGGTGTCATTTGATAACGGGATCACATCATTAGGAGAATGATGTGATGGACAAGACCTATTTGTTAGCTTAGCATATTGATCGTTCAGTTTTATTGTTATTGCTTTCTTCATGTCAAATACATATTCCTTCGACTATGAGATTATGCAATTCCCGGAGACCGTAGGAATGCCTTGTGTGCTATCAAACGTCACAACTTAACTGGGTGATCATAAAGATTCTCTACAGGTATCTCCTAAGGTGTTCGTTGAGTTGGCATAGATCGATTTTAGGATTTGTCACTCCGAGTATCGGAGAGGTATCTCTAGGCCCTCTCGGTAATACACATCATAAGCATGCAAGCAAACGACTAAGGAGTTAGTCATGAGGTAATTTATTATGGAACGAGTAAAGATACTTGCCAGTAACGAGATTGAACTAGGTATGAAGATACCAACGATCGAATCTCAGGCAAGTAACATACCGATGGACAAAGGGAATTACGTATATTGTCATAACGGTTCGACCGATAAAGATCTTCATAGAATATGTAGGAGCCAATATGGGCGTCCAGGTTCCACTATTGGTTATTGACCGGAGAGGCGTCTCGGTCATGTCTACATAGTTCTCGAACCCGTAGGGTCTGCACGCTTAACGTTCGTTGACGATATAATGTTATATGAGTCATATGTTTTGGTGACCGAATGTTGTTTCGAGTCCCGGATGAGATCACGAACATGACAAGGAGTCCCAAAATGGTCGAGAGGTAAAGAATGATATATAGGACGATGGTATTTGGACACCGGAAGTGTTTCGGGACCTATCGGGAAGGAATCAGGTCGTCAGAAGGGGTTCCAGGAAAACCTTGGCAAGTTATGGGCCTTATGGGCCAAAGGAGGGGACAGACCAGCCCACAAAGGGGCTGGTGTGCGCCCTCCCTTGTTTGGCCAGCCCTAGGGAAGTAAAAGGGGGAGGGATAGCCCCTCCCGCATTTCCCTCTCATGGGAGAAAGGAAGGGGGCACCCTCCCCTGCCTTTCCCCGCACTCCAAATAAGGAAAGGGGCACGGTTTGGGAGGGACCCCAAGTAGGATTCCTCCTACCTGGGGGCCTCCTTTGGCTACTCCTCCCTCGCTCCCACCTATATATATCTGGGAAGGGGGCGCCACACAAGAACACAACATTGTCTTACTCGTATGCGGCGCCCCCGTCCACCATTTACTCCCTCGGTCATATTTTCATAGTGCTTAGGTGAAGCCCTATGGAGATGAAATCACCATCATCATTCCTCGTGTTGAAAGAACTCATCTACTACCTCGCCGTCTTGCTGGATCAAGAAGGCGAGGGATGTCACCGAGCTGAACGTGTGCAGAACGCGGAGGTGCCGTGTGTTCGCTACTAGATCGGTTGGAGCACGAAGAAAGTTCGACTACATCAACCGCGTTGTGAAACGCTTTCTCTTACGGTCTAGGAGGGTACGTAGACACACTCTCCCCTTCTCGTTGCTATGCATCTCCTTGGATAGATCATTGCGTGTGCGTAGATTTTTTTTGTTTACGATGGAACGATTCCCAACATAATTAATAAAATTAACATGCTATAATTAGTAAACTTGCCACGGTACCTATTATAAAATTGAACATTGAAAAAGTTTTATCTAACAAAATTTAACCTTTTCAAAAGATTATGATGGGTGGCATGGCAAATTTAGTAGTTCTGTTCTTTTGGAAAAAGGATGGCAAAGTAAACAAATTTATTCTCTTGCAAATTATGGTGACCATTATAATTCCCAATAAGCAAATATCCCTTCGCAACAATTATAAACTAGCTGGTGTGTGGTATGTTTGTTCATATGTTACCCATATCTGAACATATACAAAAGGTGGTCATTTTGTTTGTAGCAAAAAGGCATGCATGCAAATTTTACGTTTGCCATACATGAGGAACTAACATTTTGCCATAACTTGACAACTTAAATAATAAAGCTTAACAAATTATACTTGAACCTAAGCATGGCACACATGAAAAAATCATATATTTTCCATGAAAAGAGCTTAACAAAATACAAAAGATTTATAC
The DNA here is from genome assembly GCF_002162155.2 of Triticum dicoccoides. Classification (NCBI taxonomy): domain Eukaryota; kingdom Viridiplantae; phylum Streptophyta; class Magnoliopsida; order Poales; family Poaceae; genus Triticum; species Triticum dicoccoides. The sequence goes on along the minus strand of NC_041388.1, from coordinate 401,811,139 downwards.
AATTTGTCATGTTTTGAGAAAAAATGATACGAATTTGTGATGTGACGTATATGAAATTTCCATGGTCAATACAATAAAGTTGCCATGTGAATAGTAGTTGAAAATGTAGTGTAAAAACTTAAAAGTGCCGATGGATAAAACATAAAAAATGCCATGAAAAATTGTGTATGAAAATACAAATTTTGCATTTTTACAGCTAAAAGAAAGAACACTAAAATACCATGGCATAAACATAGTTACAAGGTAAAAAGAACATAAGTAGTCAAGGCCAAAAAAATATCATGGGAAATTTGTGTATAAAGAAAATGTCATGATGCATAGTTACTACTTGCCGTGATGTTGAATAACACATCATGGTTACACGCTAGTTTGTCTAGATTTGCCATGAAGGTACTTGATCAAGATTTTGGGTTCTAATAAAGTTGCCAGGATTTTACACTAGAAGAGCCACCCCCAAAACAAATATGACATGATTATGAGTTCATGTTTCATTTCGTAAAGAAATTGCTATTATTTCAAATCTAATTAGTTTCTGAAACACTTATGCAATGCAACCATACTACATGAAAAAATGGACATGATATAGATCTTTTTTGCCTTAAAATTTCCATGAACAAGAAAATACAAACATTATCGGCAATTTTCCATCTTCCGGATAACATGCCTACATGCACATCGAGATTGTTGAGAAATAGCACATGGCTGCAAATCCCTCCTATAGCTTTTATCACCCCAACCAATATCTCATCAAGCACACGAGCAAACAAAAACAAATAGAAACCTAGCCATGTCGTGCACAACTCTATCTTCACCATTTCTGGCACCACTCTCTATGGGCCATCACCACTCTCGGCACCGGTCCTGGCTCTGTCTGGCCGAGAGAGTCTGGCGCCATGGTCGTGATGGGGAACGTTGCATGAAAATCAAAAATTTCCTACAAAACACCCAACATCTAATCTATGAGATGCATAGCAATGAGAGGGGAGTGAGTCTACGTACCCTTATGGACCAAAAATGTTAGCTTATATAACGCAGTTGATGTAGTCATACTCTTTGCGATCCAATCATGATCCAACCCAATCTAGTGCTGAACGGACGACACCTTCGAGTTTAGCACAAGTTTAGCTCGAGGGTGTTGCCTCCTCCTTGATCCAGCAAGCGAGGGAGAGGAGGTAGATGAGATCAGGACCGTCCCAAAGGTGAGGTGGTGGTGATGGTGACAGCGAAATTCTGGCAAGGCTTCGCCAAGCGCGTATAGGAGATTGGTGGGAGGAGTTGGGAGAGGCAATAACCAAGGGAGAAGGGGGTGGCTGCCCCCATGCGCCCCCTCTTTATATAGGCTAGGGGCAGGGGAGGGCTACCAAAACCCTCCTAGGGCGGGCCACAATGGAGAAATCCCTATAAACTTGGAGATAACATCTTAACTCTAGATTCAACCCTTTAAATTTAGAGATGAGACCTTATATCTAGATTTAAACAACATGTTCCTTGGGGAATGGTGCGGCCAACCCATGTGGGTTGTAGCCCCACCCCTCGTTCCATGAAGGGCTTTCCCGAGTCATTGGCCAGGAACTTGCCTATACTCTACCGAATTTTCCCAAACTTTTTCAGTTCCCTGAATATGACTTCCCATATATAAATCTTTGCCTCCGGACCTTTTCGAAGCTCCTCGTGAGGTCCCGGATCCCGTATGGGACACCAAACTACTTTCACACACTTTCCACTATTAATAACTCAACATTACCCTAGCGCTACCGAACGTTAAGCGTGCGACTCTACGGGTTCGGGAATCATGTAGACATGACCGAGACACCTCTCGGGTCAATAACCAATAGCGGAACCTAGATGACCATATTGATTCCTACATATTCCACGAAGATCTTTATCAGTTGAACCATAATGTCGAGGATTCAGTTAATCCCGTATGCAATTCCTTTTGTCTGGCAATATGTTACTTGTCCGAGATTCGATCGTCAGTATCTCCATACCTAGTTCAATCTCGTTGCCAACAAGTCTGTTTACTCATACCGTAATACAAGATCCTGTGACTAAACTCATTAGCACACGAAACTTCTTGTGATGTTGTATATCGAGAGGGCCAAGAGATATCTCCCCATCACACAGAGTGACAAATCCCAGACTCGATCCATGCAACCCAACAGACACCTTAGGAGATACCTGTAGAGCACCTTTATGATAACCCAGTTACGAAGTGACATTTGATAACACACAAGGTATTCCTCCAGTATCTGAGAGTGGCATGATCTCATGGTCTAAGGAATAGATACTTGACATGAAGAAAGTTCTGTCAAATAAACTAAGTGATATGATCTGATACTAAGCTTACAGTTGTGTCTGTCCATCACATCATTATCCTAAAGATGTGATCCCATTATCAAATGACAAACCTTAACCATCTTTGATCAATGAGCCAGTCTAGTAGAGGCTCACTAGGGACACATTGTTGTTTATATATTCACACATGTATTTAAGTATCTGGTCAATACAATCTAGCATGAATAATAAACATTCATCATGAACAAGGAAATATGATAATAATCAATTATTATTGCCTCTAAGGCATATTTCCAATAGGTCAGCATCGTGCGACACAATGAGGCAGATCCGACATCCTCCAACGTTGTCACTACCTTCGTGGTGTCATCCGTTCAATCCGACAGTTGCATTCCACCCCAGTTGTCGGCTGCCTAGTCTCCCGCACATGTCTGGGCGGTGGTAGACCCGACATGTGCTTCATCATTCTTCAGTCTTCGCAGACATGATGGTGAGCTATATTCCTTTCTACTAGCGTTCAAATTTGTAGTTTGGTTTGCATCTTGTGCATGAGTTATTGTGTTGTAATTCTGTATGTTAGTTTTCAATGCAAGTTAGCATGTCATTTATGCACATTAAGACTAGATTTGGAACCTTACGTTTGTATCACCAATGATGAAAGGCATGAGTATGAAGGTTTTATTTGTTTCACCAATGATGAATAATCTGAAAATATATGTCTTAGTAATTTTGTTCATATGATTTTCCTATAAAGCTTAAACAAACTAGCTTATGCTATTTCTTGGGATGTTATCACTTTAATGCTACACTTATTATTATCACTTTCATTACTATGTGTTTGGTTATCTAGTATAGCAAATCAACCTGTTCTACATTTTGTGCCAACAGGATTATGGACAAACACCATTGCATAAAACACTTTTTTTGTAAGAGTATTTTGTGCAGGCTACTAAAATGTCACATAGGGGGCATTCTTCTATTTTATTTGCACTACACAAAAAGTTTCAATCAAGTCGCGCAATGATTACGGTTTGAGTTGGCCTTCTTGGCAAGTATTGAAGCAATTGTAAGTTTGCCCCTTACTCTAGTTTCTCTACTTTTATCAAGTTCTTATTTATTATGCACTACCGATTCTTATACAAAATTATATGCCTTACAACTTTGGGAAAGTCGCTTGCTTCCCCTTCCCCACGTCAACGTCAAGATTTTCCTCGTCATCACCGTTTCCTTAGAAGTCTAGATAATTTTGCGTTTCACTTGTTTGGTGGCTAATATCTAAATATGCAGACAAAATATATGTATGAAATGCAACACCTTTATGAAATGAATGTGATGTGCTCCCGTCCCCAAATAGATGGCATATAAATTCAGTCAAAAAGTCAATGCTTTCAAAGTTTGACCAAGTATATATACAAAAGTATGAAGATAAATATTGTCAAATCAATACCAATGTATCCACCATCAGATATATTTCCATAATCTTTATTCAATATTGTAGTTGTTGATATTTCCTTTGATATATTTGGTCAAACTTAGAAGGATTGACTTTTGACATACTTTATACGCCATGTATTTGGGGACAGAGGTAGTAGCAGCTCGGGGTTGCACTGCTAGCTGATGTCTTCACTGACCGGCCATGATGGACATCAGTGGCATGTCTGCAGTCAGTACAAGGTAGTCATCACTGACCGTTTTTCAGCCAGTCGATGATAAACATGTCATCACGGGCCCCTAGCTACTGACCAGCCGAAAACTTGTCTGTGATGATACAATCTTGCCAGCCAATGATGTTTAGATCTATAGTAGTGGATCACGAGAGGCCCCTCAACCAAGAGACCGTCAATGATAACTATTGGGACACTTACACGAAGGTGGTATGCAACCATGTGTGTCTTCCAAGCCATCAGGGTGAGAGTGGTGCGGCCCGTGGCGCCATGCTCAAAGAGTGACGACAAGGCCATGACCATCACCAGTTGCTCCTCGAAGAGTGCCTGGTTGCCAATTGTGCTCACCGACAGCAGGAGGTAGCGCAAGCCAGCGTTCACAGCCATACTCTCGAGGAAGCTACTCTGAGTGAATGAAAAGTGGGCTAGGAGATGCTATGAAAAACATGAGGACAAAATTGGGTGTCTATTGATGTTAACGATGATACACGAGGAGGATAAAAGTGAGTGTCTATTGATGTTAATGATGATTTTGATCAAGAGTGTGTCACAACTCCTATGTAGTGAAGGAGGAGGAGGATTGCAATGATCAATACAAATACAGTGTTGGAGGCCGAACGCAAGGAAGGGAAGATGATGAGGTGGATGGACCTCAAAATGGTGTAGGAGAAGTAGGGAGCAAAGATGGCGACAAAACATAGGAAGGCGTGCAAGCGAATGAGCGTAGGCTTCCACTCGAGGAGCAAATGCTTGGAATGGAAGCCCAAGAGAAAATGATCAAGAGGAAGTACTAGGAGCGTGGTATCATGTTCATGGATGCGAGCTCAATGAATGAAGCAACGAGACAGTATTGTAAAATCACTAGGGGAAAGATCTTGATGAGATCGAGATTCTTCTTTAGCGGCAGTCATAGTTCCTATTGTCAGTGGTGGAGGACAAAACTTTTTTAAGGTGGGGCGAACTCTTAAGAAAAAAAAACTTGATGCAAAATCAACATAGATAATATACCATCCGTGCATACCAATATTTTCATATGATCCTAAACAGAATAACCAGGTACAATGAAAATGCAAACATAGTTTAAATAGAAGAACAACCTAAAACAACATACCGGTAAGTAAACTTTAATGACATGTAGAAGACCCGGGCAATGGTAGTGCCTTACCTTTCTTTTGAAAATCGTCCTTAATTTATTAAGATCTTTTGAATATCCCTCGCTCAATGTAACACACCATCAAGCCATTAAGCCAGCCACATGACATCTTGCTGCACAACTCAGTTTTGATGATTTTCATCACTGAAAAAGCCCTTTCAACTGTTATCGTCGCTACCAGTAGTAGCAATGACAACTCAATAAGGTGATAAACTCTAGGAAACATTAATGCTTTTCAAGTGCAACTATCTCTTAAGGTGGCCGCAAGGAATTGGCCTTTACGTACTCTCCTGCTGGCCGCTGGCCTCGCGCAAGCCAGCCGAAGGAGAATCAGGGCGATTTTGCGTTTGTTTTGTGGAAATCGGATGGGGATTGAGTGGCAAGGGTTGCCTACGAGTACGAGGACGCGCATTAAGTCGCCATGCAGTCGCCAGAAGCAGCGAGAAACACCGTCACGCGCGGACGGACTAGGAAGTCAGGGCTTTTTTGGTTTTATTAGCAAAAAGGCCCGTGCGTTGCAACGGGAGAAAAAAAAAACCCTCATATCTCGCATGTTATGACATCCAACCCTTTCATCAGCAATTTTATTTTTTGCCAGCTCTCCGGATCTAGGCCTCAGTGCACCGCCAGGTGGGCTTTCTCCGTTGGGCCAAAACGGGTCGCAAGTAACGAAATCAAATAGCATACGTGAAATTAATTGAAGCGGGACCAAAAGAAACGGGACGAAACCAAAAATACCATCTTCCTTTAATAATAGTAGGTATACGTATAGACTATGTTCATGTTTTCAGTTCAATTGTTGGATTGAATGAACTATGTTTATGTTCGTAGTTGAATTGGTAGATATGGTGCATTTGAATTGCTCAAATTGAAAGGCGGAATAAATGCTGACAGAGACTCGCTAAGAACGTACGTACTGCCAAGTGCCAACCATCCGCGCGATAGCTATACCGATCAACCGTACCAACTTGGAGAAAAGTCGGTGGAGGATTGATCGCGAGCCCGATTCGTGATCCGATCGATCTCTGTCGCGCCATTGGCAACTTGCACCGGGCAATGTCACCTGACGAGCACAACCCGCGCGAAAACAGCCATATTCTCGGAACCCTATATGTGGCCTGACAGGCTCGGCCTGCGCCACAGGGAACACGTACGCGGACGGCAACGGGAGAGGCCCGCCCGACGCTCCGGCCACCGACACCGATCGGCGCGGTTCCCTGGGCCAGCCCGTCCGTGGCGCAAGGCGACGCGCCCCGCGACCCGGTCGGTGGACCGTAGCGCCGCCGCCGCTACGTACGCGCCCCGCTCGGCCCCGCGCGGCAAGTTGCACCGGTGGGGATAGATAACGCCTACTCCTGCCGACGCGCGATCGCCATGCATGCAGCGTCTGACGGCGACGTCGCGCGGCTTCTGGCGTTGTCGCCCGCCGCCCTTCACGTGCTCGGGGCTGGTTTGGTTGGCCGCCGAACCCGCGGTGCCATGCCGACCAGGGCGTCCGCCGGGGGCGCGCCGCGGCATGTGGTTGCGCGAGACCCCACGCCGGCCGCGCAATCCGGGGATAATCAACACTGACACGCACAACACAATCGAGCAAGGACGGCCGGTTCTAGAGCAACCGAGCAACCTGAAACGGTCCGACCGGGCGGATCTCGGCGACAGCGACGCCGGCTGTGCACCGGCGGGGAACCACTGGCCCAGAGCGCGCGCGGGCGCACTGATCAGGTCCTTCAACGCGATCGCGCTACAGGTTGGCAGTACAAGCATAATAACCGCCTGAAAGGGCCAGCACGGGCCGAGGCGGCACGGCGGATCACGCCCGTACCGCGTCCAAATCCCAGGTCCTGTGCACTGAGCCTTCCGGAGAAACCAAAGCACTGCTGAGCTTCCGGTCAACATTGGGTTTGGTTGCTTCCTCTCCCATCTCGGTTGACATCTAGGAGTAGCGTACGTGTACGCATGGATCCGAGTCTCCGAGACCCATCCATCTCGCTCAGTTCGTACTGCTACTTCGAGAAATCGCAGGGACGCGTCCCAAGTCTTGAGGCTGACTCGAGCATGGCCTTCCGACGAGAAGGATCTAGAGTTGATCAGCCGTACTGCCCTGATTAACGCCACTGTGCAATCCCCTTCCCCACATCCTTCGCTTTTCACAATCAAGGCGAGCAGTTCCTTTCGACATTTTTGCACTATTATGGAGCAATATATTTAGAACAGCAAAACTTGCCCGCAGGTTTCAAAAGCAACAGCCTTGCTACTGGACACAGCAACGAATGCCGTTCTATGGAAAAAAACAAAATCAGGAGCCATTTGCTCACGTGGTGGTGCCGGAGACACGTACTCCCTCCGTTCCGAATTACTTACAAATGAACTGAAGAAACATGCAAGGAATACAGAAAATGCAGGGCGTGCTTTATTCTCTTCGCTTCAGGATGGGAAGAAAACTACGTGCAGGCGCCAGATACCACAAGTTTACGGGTAACAACTATCTCACGTCCTTAGCAAATGAAACAAATCTGTGAGTCGGCGAACTATGTTACCTAACTTTGTTCTCTTGTCTCGATTCTCGAAGCAATACGCATGGAACTAGGCAATTGGCCAGCCCAGTTTTTCGGCCAAATGTGCACGAGAAATCTCGAAACACCACACCTGCTCCTATTTGAATTCGATGCGCACAAGTTCAACAGCAGAATCTGGAATCACACAGGTTCCAGGTTGACTTAAGAATCCCTTAAGTTGGCGGCATTGCATCAGCTAAGGGTACTGAAAATTGAACACTAAAGTCTGAAACCTTAGCAGCAAACCATGAACAGCGGCAGGGGAAGAAGAAGCTGGTCATGCTGGACATCTGGGCTTGGTGGAAGGAGTGGAACGTGCTTCGAAAGAGTAAATTATGACAACGCTAAATTCTATTTCAACACTAAACTACAGTTACAGTTTGAACTGGAGACACTATTTGATTCACATCCTTAATACTGAGATATTCCCAATCCGTTGTGAGGGCATTGACCTACAAAACCTCCTCGCGGCGTTCCCAGCAAAAATCGCATCCTTTCCAGGAAAATATCTGGGTCTCCCCCTCCACTTTCACCAGCTTTGTAAGGTTCACCTCCAACCGCTGATCGACAAGGTTTATGGGAGACTACCAGATGGAAAGGCAAGAATATCGCCGGAGCAGGTAGGGTGGCTCTTGCCAAGTCCTCCCCCACCTCAATTGCCACATTCCACATGACGGTTATCCCATTGCCAAAGTAGGCCAGTGCCAAGCTGGATAAGATCGCGCACAGTTTCATTTGGTCTGGAGATGATAGCGACATTGTTGGTGCAGGGCAGTCGTTGGTTAACTGGAAGATGGTCGGCCCAAGGAGCTTGGGAGGGGTAGGTATCGTGGACCTGGAATGCTTCAGGAGGGCGCTCAGACTGCGTTGGCTCTGGGTACAGTGGAACGACCCTGAGCAACCATGGGCCGGATCTCAGCTCCCTTGCGATGCTTCGGACTTGGCCCTCTTCAGGGCCTCCACGATCATCACCATTGGAGACAGGCATAAGACATCCTTCTTGCATGACAACTGGTCTGGTAAAGGAGCACTTCGGCTGTATTGCCCTGGTCTTTTTGCCATCACTCCTCAAAAGAACAGATCGATGCACGACAAGCTTCGGAGTGATACTTGGATTCGTGCCGCAGCTAAGATGAGCAGGATGGACCGGCTATGAGAATTCAATGAACTGGCACCCCAGCGGTGTGTACTTGGCCGGCTTGGCTTATCTGGCTCAATTCTTGGGCTCCTTTCCGAGGTTCTTCAGCGATAAAATCTGGAAGGCGCATGCAGAGCCAAGGTGTAAGCTCTTCTCCTGGCTCATCCACCGCAACAGGATCCCCACGGCTCATCGGCTGGCCACACGCGGTTGGCTGCATGACCCTATATGCAGCTTTGCTTTACTGCCCTTGAGACCGTTAACCATCTCTGCAAGGATTGTACATTCACTTCCGCCGTCCGCCGCCTTGTGTTGTCCGATAGCCACCTCCCCCTCAATTGTCGGTTGGTGGGATGGTAGCCTCAAGGACAACGACAACACTCTGAGGAGGTGGTGCAGTGGCTTCCTCATTTATATAATTTGGAATTCCTGGAAGGATAGGAACCACCACGTCTTCGAAGGCACGATACTGACATACGTCGAGGTGGCCCAACTCGTCTACGAGGAAATCTGGCAATGGTAATTGTGTTGGAAATATGCCCTAGAGGCAATAATATTGTATTATTATATTTCCATTATTCATAATTAAGAGTTTATATTTCATGCTATAAATTGTTATGGTCCTGGAATATGTGATTCAATGGAAAACTCATATGCACGTGTGAAAACGGTAAACAAGAGGTTCCCGATCTTGCCTCTAAGACCGGCTCAAGTGTTGTTCGTGATCACGTTTTCAGGATCTTAAGATATCGTTAAGTGTAACGATAGTCCTAAATAACATTGGGGGTATGACATTAGAAGAACGATCATATTGAATCAACGCAATACTTGTCTTTTATACTATGTGATCATATCGTATGAAATCATCTGTTATAACATGGAGTGTTAGCTTGTTTGAGTTCCTCAGACCATGAGAGTGTCTCGGTCACTTCCTACCGGACGGTGGGCTTTGTGGTTGCTCAAACGTCATCTATAACAAGGTGATCATAACAACAACTTTCAGGCTCACCAGAAAGTTTGACAAGTGACCGGACAACTGGAGAGTGGGATTTGCTCCTCCGACGATGAAGAGATATTCTTAGGGCCCTCTCGGTGTGAAGGCATCCACCATCGTCTGGCCAGACACAGGTGACTACGTCACGGGGATGCCGGAACATGTCAACGAGAAAGAAGAACAGAACCGGTAACGGGAGCAACGATATAGTGAGCATGGTGATGACTCAAGAGGATACCGATGCACACTCGGTTTTGTAAATTATCGCGAAGAAAAGGATGTTGGGTAACACAGTAATTTCAAAAAAAATCCTATGCACATGCAAGATCCATCTAGGTGATGCATAGCAACGAGAGGGTAAGAGTGTTGTCCACGTACCCTCGTAGACCGTAAGCGGAAGCGTTATGACAACGCAGTTGATGCAGTCGTACGTCTTCACGATCCGACCAATCCTAGCACCGAAGGTACGACACCTCCGCGATCTGCAGATGTTCAGCTCGGTGACATCCCGTGAACTCTAGATCCAACTGAGTGTCGAAGGAGAGTTTCGTCAACACGACAGCGTGATGACGGTGATGATGAAACTACCGGCGCTTCGCCTAAGCACTGCAACGATATGATCGAGGTGGAAATCTGTGGAGGGGGCACCGCACACGGCTAAGAGATCAACTTGTGTGTCTATGGGGTGCCCCCCTTCCCCCGTATATAAAGGAGTGGAGGAGGGGAGGGCCGACCCTCTCAATGGCGCGCCCTAGGGGGAGTCATACTCCCACCGGGAGTAGGATTCCCCCTTTCCCTAGTAGGAGTAGGAGAGAAGGAAGGGGAAGAGAGAAGGAAGGAAGGGGGGGGGTGGTGGCCCCCCACTCAATTCGGATTGGGCTAGGGGGCGCGCCCTACTCCTTGGCCTTCCTCTCCTCTATTCCACTAAGGCTCAATAAGGCCCATATACTCCCCAGGGGGTTCCGGTAACCCCCCGGTACTCCGGTAAATGCCCGAACTTACCCGGAACCATTCTGATGTCCAAACATAGGCTTCCAATATATTGATCTTTATGTCTCTACCATTCCGAGACTCCTCGTCATGTCCGTGATCATATCCGAGACTCCGAACTACCTTCGGTACATTAAAACACATAAACTCATAATACCGATCGTCACCAAACGTTAAGCGTGCGGACCCTACGGGTTCGAGAACTATGTAGACATGACCGACACTCATCTTCGGTCAATAACCAATAGCAAAACATGGATGCTCATATTGGTTCCTACATATTCTATGAAGATCTTTATTGGTCAAACCGCATAACAACATATGTTGTTCCCTTTGTCATTGGTATTTTTACTTGCCCGAGATTCAATCGTCGGTATCTCAATACCTAGTTCAATCTCGTTACCGGAAAGTCTCTTTACTCGTTCCATAATGCAACATCACGTAACTAACTCATTAGTCACATTGCTTGCAAGGCTTATAGTGATGTGCATTACCGAGAGGACCCAGAGATACCTCTCCGATACACGGAGTGACAAATCCAAATCTCGATCTATGCCAACTCAACAAACACCATCGGAGACACCTGTAGAGCATCTTTATAGTCACCCAGTTACGTTGTGACGTTTGATAGCACACTAAGTGTTCCTCCGGTATTCGGGAGTTACATAATCTCATAGTCATACGAACATGTATAAGTTATGGAGAAAGCAATAGCAGAAAGCTAAACGATCTACGTGCTAAGCTAACGGATGGGTCAAGTCAATCACATCATTCTCTAATGATGTGATCATGTTTATCAAATGACAACTCTTTGTCCATGGCTAGGAAACTTAACCATCTTTGATCAACGAGCTAGTCAGGTAGAGGCATACTAGTGACACTCTGTTTATCTGTGTATTCACACATGTACTAAGTTTCCGGTTAATACATTTGTAGCATGAATAATAAAAGTTATCATGATATAAGGAAATATAAATAACAACTTTGTTATTGCTTCTAGGGCATATTTCCTTCAGTCTTCCACTTGCACTAGAGTCAATAATCTAGATTACATTGTAATGATTCTAACACCCATGGAGTCTTTCTGCTGGTCATGTTTTGCCCATGAGAGAGGCTTAGTCAATGGTCTGCAACATTCAGATCCGTATGTATCTTGCAAATCTCTATGTCTCTCTCCTTGACTTGATCACAGATGGAATTGAAGCGTCTCTTGATGTGCTTGGTTCTCTTGTGAAATCTGGATTCCTTTGCCAAGGCAATTGCACCAGTATTGTCACAACAGATTTTCATTGGACCCTATGCACTAGGTATGACACCTAGATTGGATATGAACTCCTTCATCCAGACTCCTTCATTTGCTGCTTCCGAAGCAGCTATTTACTCCGCTTCACACGTAGATCCCGCCACGACGCTCTGTTTGGAACTGCACCAACTGACAGCCCTACCATTTAATAAAAATGTGTATCCAGTTTGTGACTTAGAGTCATCTGGATCAGTGTCAAAGCTAGCATCGACGTAACCGTTTACGACGAGCTATTTGTCACCTCCATAAACGAGAAACATATCCTTAGTCCTTTTCAGGTATTTCAGGATGTTCTTGACCGCTGTCCAGTGATCCATTCCTGGATTACTTTGGTACCTCCCTGCTAAACTGATAGCAAGGCACACATTAGGTCTGATACACATCATTGCGTGATAAAACGTATGGCTGAAGCATAGGGAATGACTTTCATTTTCTCTCTATCTTCTGCAGTGGTCGGGCATTCAGTCTGACTCAACTTCACACCTTGTAACACAGGCAAGAACCCTTTCTTTGCTTGATCTATTTTGAACTTCTTCAAAACTTTACCAAGGTATGTGCTTTGTGAAAGTCCAATTAAGCGTCTTGATCTATCTCTATAGATCTTGATGCCCAATATATAAGCAGCTTCATCGAGGTCTTTCATTGAAAAATTCTTATTCAAGTATCCTTTTATGCTATTCAGAAACTCAGTATCATTTCCGATCAACAATATGTCATCTACATATAATATCAGAAATGCTACAGAGCTCCCACTTACTTTCTTGTAAATACAGGCTTCTCCAAAAGTCTGTATAAAACCATATGCTTTGATCACACTATCAAAACGTATATTCCAACTCCGAGAGGCTTGCACCAGTCCATCAATGGATCGCTGGAGCTTGCACACTTTGTTAGCACCTTTTGGATCGACAAAACCTTCTGGTTGCATCGTATACAACTCTTTTTTAAGATATCAATTAAGGAATGCAGTTTTGACATCCACTTGCCAAATTTCATAATCATAAAATGCGGCAATTGCTAACATGATTCAGACGGACTTAAGCATCGCTACGGGTGAGAAGGTCTCATCATAGTCAACTCCTTGAACTTGTCGAAAACCTTTTTTCAACAAGTTGAGCTTTGTAGACAGTAACATTACCATCAGCGTCAGTCTTCTTCTTGAAGATCCATTTATTCTCTATGGTCTGCCGATCAACGGGCAAGTCAACCGAAGTCCACACTTTGTTCTCATACATGGATCCCATCTCAGATTTCATGGCCGCAAGACATTTTGCGAAATCTGGGCTCATAATCGCTTCCTCATAGTTCGTAGGTTCATCATGGTCAAGTAACATGACCTCCAGAACAGGATTACCGTACCACTCTGGTGCGGATCTTATTCTGGTTGACCTACGAGGTTCGGTACTAACTTGATCAGAAATTTCATGATCATCATCATTAGCTTCCTCACTTATTGGTGTAGGAATCACTGGAACTGATTTCTGTGATGAACTACTTTCCAATAAGGGAGTAGGTACAATTACCTCGTCAAGTTCTACTTTCCTCCCACTCACTTCTTTGAGATAAACTCCTTCTCTAGAAAGGATCCATTCTTAGCAACGAATATCTTGCCTTCGGATCTGTGATAAAAGGTGTACCCAACAGTCTCTTTTGGGTATCCTATGAAGACACATTTCTCCTATTTGGGTTCGAGCTTATCAGGTTGAAGCTTTTTCACATAAGCATCGCAGCCCCAAACTTTAAGAAACGACAACTTGGGTTTTTGCCAAACCACAGTTCATAAGGTGTCGTCTCAACGGATTTTGATGGTGCCCTATTTAACGTGAATGCAGCTGTCTCTAAAGCATAACCCCAAAACGATAGCGGTAAATCAGTAAGATACATCATAGATCGCACCATATCTAATAAAGTGCGAAACTATTCTGCATTGTTTCAAATGAAGACCAAATTCGTAACTCAAATATTCTCCTCCACGATCAGATCGTAGAAACTTAATTTTCTTGTTACGATGATTTTCCACTTCACTTTGAAATTCTTTGAACTTTTCAAATGTTTCAGACTTATGTTTCATCAAGTAGATATATCCATACTGCTCAAATCATCTATGAAGGTAAGAAAATAGCGATACCCGCCGCGAGCATCAACACTCATCAGACCGCATACATCAGTATGTATTATTTCCAACAAGTCTGTTGCTCGCTCCATTGTTCCAGAGAATGGAGTCTTAGTCATCTTGCCCATGAGGCATGGTTCATAAGCATCAAGTGATTCATAATCAAGTGATTCCAAAAGTCCATCAGCATGGAGTTTCTTCATGCGCTTTACACTAATATGACCTAAACAGCAATGCCACAAATAAGTTGCACTATCATTATTAAACTTATATCTTTTGGCTTCAATACTATGAACATGTGTATCACTACTATCAAGATTTAGTAAAAATAGACCACTCATCAAGGGTGCATGACCATAAAAGATATTACTCATATAAATAGAACAACCATTATTCTCTGATTTAAATGAATAACCGTCTCGCATCAAAAAAGATCCAGATACAATGTTCATGCTCAACGCTGGCACCAAATAACAATTATTTAGGTCTAAAACTAATCCCGAAGGTAGATGTAGAGGTAGCGTGCCGATTGCGATCACATCGACTTTTGAACCATTTCCCATGCGCATCGTCACCTCGTCCTTAGACAATCTTAGCTTAATCCGTAGCCCCTATTTTGAGTTGCAAATATTAGCAACAGAACCAGTATCTAATACCCAGGCGCTACTGCGAGCATTGCTAACTGATATGTCTCTGTCGTATCTATAATTTTTGATTGTTCCATGCTAATATTCTACAACTTTCATATACTTTTGGCAACTTTTTATACTATTTTTTGGGACTAACATATTGATCCAGTGCCAAGTGTCAGTTCCTGTTTGTTGCATGTTTTTTGTTTCGCAGAAAATCCATATCAAACGGAGTCCAAACGGGATAAAAACCGACGGAGATTTTTTTTGTAATATATGTGAATTTTGGGAAGTGGAATCAACGCGAGACGATGCCCGAGGGGGGCACGAGGCAGGGGGCGTGCCCATGACCCTCATGGACACCCCGTAAGGCGGTTGTTGCCCTTCTTTCGCCGCAAGAAAGCTAATATCTGGATAAAAATCATGTTCAAATTTAAATCCAATCAGATTTATGGATCTCTGGGAATACAAGAAACGGTGAAAGGGCAGAATCTAGAACGCAGAAACAGAGACAGACAGAGAGATAGATCCAATCTCGGAGGGGCTCTCGCCCCTCTGCCGCCATGGAGGCCATGGACCAGAGGAGAAACCCTTATCCCATCAAGGGAGAAGGTCAAGGAAGAAGAAGAAGAAGGGGGGCTCTCTCTCCCTCTCTTCCGGTGGCGCCGGAACGCCGTCGGGGCCATCATCGTCACCGCAATCTACACCAACACCTCCGTCATCTTCACCAACATCTTCATCACCTTCCCCCATCTATCTACAGCGGTCTACTCTCCCGCAACCCTCTGTACCCTCTACTTGAACATGGTGCTTTATGCTTCATATTATTATCCAATGATGTGTTGCCATCCTATGATATCTGAGTAGATTTTCGTTGTCCTATCGGTAATTGGTGAATTGCTATGATTGGTTTAATTTGCTTGTGGTTATGTTGTTGTCCTTTGGTGCCCATCATATGAGCGCGCGTGTGGATCACACCTTAGGGTTAGTTGTATGTTGATAGGACTATGTATTGGAGGGAAAGAGTGAGAGAAGCTTCAACATAGCATAGAAATTGATGCATACGAGATTGAAGGGGGACCAATATATCTTAATGCTATGGTTGGGTTTTACCTTAATGAACGTTAGTAGTTGCGGATGCTTGCTAATAGTTCCAATCATAAGTGCATAGAATTCCAAGTCAGGGATGACATGCTAGCAATGGCCTCTCCCACATAAAACTTTCTATCGGTCTAGTAAAGTAGTCAATTGCTTAGGGACAATTTTGCAACTCCTGCCACCACTTTTCCACACTCGTCATACTAACTTTATTGCTTATTTACCTAAAACAGCCCCTAGTTTTTATTTACACGCTCTTTATATTCTTGCAAACCTACTCCGTTACACCTACAAAGTACTTCTAGTTTCATACTTGTTCTAGGTAAAGCGAACGTTAAGCGGGCATAGAGTTGTATCGGTGGTCGATAGAACTTGAGGGAATATTTGTTCGACCTTTAGCTCCTCGTTGGGTTTGACACTCTTACTTATCGAAAGAGGCTAAAATTGATCCCCTATACTTGTGGGTTATCAAGACCTTTTCCTGGCGCTGTTGCCGGGGAGCAATAGCGTGGGGTGAATATTCTCGTGTGTTCTTGTTTGCTTTATCACTAAGTAATTTTTATTTGCTGTTCTAAGTTGTTCTCTATCTTTAGTTATGGATATGGAACACGAAATACCAAAAAATTAGGTTTACTTGCTACTCATGGAGATGGGGAACCTCCTAGTTAAAACCCTCCATGCTCATTATGTGAAAGATATTATGCACTACTTTAATAATCCTGAGAAAACCCCATTCAATTATGTAATGGGAGACACGTTGGATCAACGTGAATACTTTAGGGATTATTGCTTGACTCAAAAAGGGAAACTATTATGGGATCAAATTTATATGTTGCATTGGTATGCTCGGCAACTATGCTTGAGATATGATTATACTTGTTTCTCTAGGATGAAGGCTCCACACCTTCCCTTCATGCAATTTTAATGATAATGAAACCTTAGCTTCTTATGCTAATGGTATATATGATTACTATGATGTGGAACGAATAGAAGAATTTGTTGCTTTTAAGGGTGCTTGTGAAATTGAATCTTTGTTTAAAGAGTTTGAAGAATTTGATGATTCAGTTTATAGACCTAAAAATTTAGCTATACTTAAATATTGCTATGAGAATTATGAATACAATTATGATATTGATGAATTTATTGAGAAAGTCTCCGTTGTCCGAGAAGAGACTAATATTTGCAGGAGTCTATGGAAGAAGGAATTGATCAAACTGTGGGCTCATTGGATGAAAAATATGATGAGGGGAGCGAAGAACAAAAGGAGGAAGAGCGAATTAGCTACCCGTGCCCACCTTCTAATGAGAGTAACTCTTCAACTCATACATTGTTTAATTTCCCTTCATGCTTATCGAAGGATGATTGTTATGATCCCGTTCATTCTTCCGAAATATCCCTTTTTGATGATGCTTGCTATGCTTGTGGCCAAGATGCCAATATGAATTATGCTTATGGAGATGAACTTTCTATAGTTCCTTATGTTAAACATGAAATTTTTGCTATTGCACCCACCCACGCATGATAGTCCTATTATCTTTTTGAATTCTCTCGACTACACTATATTGGAGAAGTTTGCCCTTATTAAGGATTATATTGATGGGTTGCGTTTTACTACTACACATGATGATTTTGATAGATATAATATGCATGTGCTTGCTGCTCCTACTTGCAATTATTATGAGAGAGGAACTATATCTCCACCTCTCTATGTTTCCCACACGATAAAATTGCAAGAAACTGTTTATACTATGCATTGGCCTTTACTATGTGTGCATGAATTGTTCTTTTATGACATGCTGATGCATAGGAAGAGAGTTAGACTTCGTCATTACATGATATATGTTACTTTGTGCTCACTACTAAATCACAAATCATTGTTAATTAAAATTGTCTTTGATATACCTTGGGATCTGGGTGGATCCATTACTTGAGCACTATATGCCTAGATTAATGGCTTTAAAGAAAGCGCTGTCAGGGAGACAACCCGGAAGTTTTAGAGAGTCATTTATTTCTGTTGTGTGCTTTTCTAAAGTTTAAAAACAAGAATAATGTGCCAAGATTTGCATTTAGGATGTTTACATTGCTTGTTGATTTGTGCGGTGCAAGACAGAAACTTTGGCTGTAGTGCATGATTTTACTTTTTTTTACTGGAACGTCAAACCGTTCTGAAACTTTCTGTAGTGTCTTTCTATACAAATTGTTTATTTTTCCTAATTTTTTCAGAATTTTTGAACTACGAGAAGTATGGTGAATGTTCAGATTACTACAGACTGTCCTGTTTAAGACAGATTCTGTTTTTGATGCATAGTTTGCTTGTTTTGATGAAACTATCAATTTCTGTTAGTAGATTAAGCCATGGAAAATTACAGTAGCTACAATGCAAAAACAAGATATGAATTGGTTTTCAACAGTACTTAGAGTAGTGATTTGCTTTATTATACTAACGGATCTTACCAAGCTTTCTGTTGAGTTTTGTGTGGATGAAGTGTTTGAAGATCGAGGAGGTCTCGATGTGAGGAGAAGGAGGAGAGGCAAGAGCTCAAGCTTGGGGATGACTAAGGCATCCCAAGTAAATATTCAAGGCGACTCAAGCATCTAAGCTTGGGGATGCCCTGGAAGGCATCCCATCTTTCTTCAACAAGTATCGGTATGTTTTCGGATTCGTTTCGTTCATGTGATATGTGCAAATCTTGGAGCATATTTTGCATTTTATTTTCACTTTTCTTTTATGAAACATGCTGGTATGAGATAGTCCTTGGTTGATTTATAGAATGCTCATTGCACTTCACTTATATTTTTTGAGTATGGCTTTATAGAATGCTTCATGTGCTTCACTTATATCATTTGAAGTTTGGATTGCCTGTTTCTCTTCACTTAGAAAACCGGCATTTGTAGAATGCTCTTTTGCTTCACTTATATTTGTTATAGCATGGGCATATCTTTTTTAGAAAGAATTAAACTCTCTTGCTTCACTTATATCTATTTAGAGAGATGACAGGAATTGGTCATTCACATGGTTAGTCATAAAATCCTACAAAAAACTTGTAGATCACTGAATATGATATGTTTGATTCCTTGCAATAGTTTGTGATATAAAGATGGTGATATTAGAGTCATGCTAGTGGGTAGTTGTGGAATATAGAAATACTTGTGTTGAAGTTTGTGATTCTCGTAGCATGCACGTATGGTGAACCGTTATGTAACAAAGTTGGAGCATGAGGTATTCATTGATTGTCTTCCTTATGAGTGGCAGTCAGGGACGAACGATGGTCTTTTCCTACCAATCTATCCCCCTAGGAGCATGCGCGTAGTACTTTGTGAAAGAACATGCGGTGCCCCCATGTTTGCTTTTGGTAATTGATGACAATCTCTATGGACTAATGATTGCCTTGAGTTATATTTGAAGGTTTTGTCCATAGGCTTTTCATGGAGCACATGTGTTGGTTTCAAGGAGAGTTTGTGTTGACCAAGCTGCTATTCAAGGAATTATCCGAAGATTGGTCACGTGAGTGTTGAGCTTATTGCAAGCATGTCTTGAAGAACAAGATTGTGTGATCATTCATGTCTACCTTCAAGACATCATCCAAATGAAGAGAATTGGAAAGATTCAAAGTTGATCAAGATTAAGTCAAGAATGAATCAAGTTGATCAACACGCAAAGCATACAAGATGTACTGAGGGATCAAGTGATCCCATGGTATGGTAAGAATTGTCCATTATGCTTTGTTTGCTAACCCATGATTTTCGTGAGAGTTCTTTGTGGGGTTAGGTTGCGATGTGCAAGTTCAAGTGGAGCATCATGAAGAGATCAAATGCTTGAAGCTTGCCGTCCATTATGGTAACAATGGATTTATGAAGATGTGCCGAAGAGTGGCTCACCCATAGTGGAGTATGGTGGAGCAATCATGTAGTCTTCATCGAGCCAACACTATCAAGAAAGGTGGTCCAACTTGAGGAAGTCAAGATCATCATCATCTAGCTCAAGTGGACTATGTGCAAGACAAAGGTTTTCCGTTGATAGGTTTTCTATTTTACCGGTCTCATAGTGGTAGTTGGGAGACCGAGTTATAGGATCGATTGTCGTACTATCAAGGGGGGCTCTCGATGAGTAGCTTGATCGTATCGTTCATAGAGAGCTCAAACCATTGCATCCTTGGATCATCTTTCTTGGTTCTTGTTTGGTTCTCTTTGAGATTTGGAGCTTATGGTCATTTTCATGACAAGCTCGTTTTCATCGAAAACGGAGTTCACGTGCATCTTCTATGATGTTTTCGATGTTGGAAGTTATGTCGGTTCTTCCTTTTTGGAGGTTTCACTCTATTTGTTAGGCATACCTCCCCTGCCACTTCTTACTATAACCAGTCGATGTTTGATGCTACTTGTTGTCTTGTTTCCAACAAGCTTGAGTTTGCTCAATTCGGAGCTCATATGCAGAAGTTATGGCAGTACTTGTTTGCGTGGAAGTGGCATAAGGATGGCGCCAGCGGTAGTACTGTTGGGCCGGAGCGGCAGTACTGCGTATCGCCACAAGCGGTAGTACCGCTGTCCCACTGCGGTAGTACCGCCTATGGCCATAAGCGGTAGTATGGCTCCGGTTCCGTGCTGGTACCGCCTCGACTCGAGACGTGGTTTTCTCGTGTCGGGTTCAGCGGCAGTAGGAGCGGTAGTACTGCTCGAGTGTGGTAGTACCGCGGCTACCACCGCCCCTAGTGCCGCTCAATGGCCCTCCTCCCTGTTACTTCTCCCTGTGCTCGTGGTAGGCGTTGTGCGCGGTCCCAGTAGTAGTACCGCTGGGCCAAGTGGCAGTACCACTGCAGCCAACGGCAGTACCGCTGGCTCCAGCGGAAGTGCCACTCATACGGCTCTGCCTCACACTCTGTTTTGCTCCGCTCTCCATGTTCTACCGCCCGGGCGGTAGTACCGCTCGTGCACGGACTGAGCACATAACGGTTGGATTCGGGAGCTCCTATAAAAGGGGGTCTTCTTCCCCATTCAACCTTATCTTTTGAGCTCGTGTTCTTCCCCCATTGTTGACCTTCTTCGAGCTTGCTAACTCTCAATACCTCCATGGATTCTTGCTAGTTTTTGAGGGAAAAGAGAGAGGAGATCTGGATCCACATTTCCACCAATCCCTTTCTCCTCTATGTGAGGGGAACCCCTTGGATCTAGATCTTGGAGTTCTTGGTGTTCTCTTTCTTGTTCTTCCTCTCATTTTCCTCCCTAGCATTAGTTGCTTCGGTGGGATTGAGAGAGAAGGACTTGGGCACTCCGTGTGCCCTTGCCATTGCATTTGGTGCATCAGTTTGAGTTCTCTATGGTGATACATGGAAGTTACAAGTTGAGAAGCTTATTACTCTTGGGTGCTTGGTACCCTTGAGCTTGTTCCTCTTGGGTGCTTGGGCGCCCTAGATGGTTGGTGGTGTTCGGAGCTCAATCATTGTGGTGTAAAGCTCCGAGCAAGCGTCAGGGTCTCCAATTAGGTTGTGGAGATCGCCCCGAGCAATTTGACGGGTTCCGGTGACCGCCCCCAAGGGTTGCCAAAGTGTACGGGTTCGGTGACCGCCCCCAAGGGTTGCCATTTGTATGGGTTCGGTGACCGCCCTCAAGGGTCCCTTAGTGGAATCACGGCATCTTGCATTGTGCGAGGGCGTGAGGAGATTACGGTGGGCCTAGTGGCTTCTTGGGGAGCATTGTGCCTCCACACCGCTCCAAACGGAGATTAGCATCCGCGAGGGTGTGAACTTCGGGATACATCGTCGTCTCTGCGTGCCTCGGTTATCTCTTACCCAAGCCCTTTTACCTATGCACTTTACTTTGTGATAGCCATATTGTTTCTTGTCATATATCTTGCTATCACATAGTTGCTTATCTTGCTTAGCTTAAGTTGTTGGTGCGCATAGGTGAGCCTAGTTGTTTTAGGTTTTGTGCTTGACAAATTAACCGTTAGGTTTATTCCGCATTTGTTCAAGCCTAAACCGTAATTATTTTAAAACGCTTATTCACGCCCCCTTTGGGCGACATCCAAGATCTTTCAATTGGTATCAGAGCCTCATCTCTCTTTATAGGGCTTAACCGCCTAGAGAGTAAGGATGTCGACTAGTGGTTTAGGATTCTCTGGCACTCTTAGCTTCGATGGCACAAATTTTGAAGTTTGGGTAATTCGCATGCTTAATCTCTTTAGGGTCATGGACCCAAATCTAGAGCAAATTGTAGATATGGGTTTTTCTCCTCCAAAGGATCCTCAAAGGTTATCTTTAGAGAATGAGAAAAACTCTTATCTCAATGCTCAAGATTCTAATGTGCTTTCCAATGCTTTGAGCAATATAGTTATATTTCAACTCATGCCGTTCCGGGATGCTCATGAGTTGTGGACGAAGCTTCAAGATAAATATGGTGTGTCCAAAATTTTGTGGGGATGATTGTTCTCCCTCCACCTCCGGTCGTAGAGTCTTCTCAACTTCTTCTCCTTAACCTACATGTGGTTTGCCACAAGGTAATGATATGGTGAGTAGTGTTGGTCATTTCAATGATGATAGTATGCTTATTGTGGATGATCCTTCATCACTATCTTATTGCAATGCTCCTTCTTTGGGCTTTAACACTTCGAGCACTCCAAATGTTTCACATGCTTGTGTTGATAGTCCTTGCATATCATGTAGAAATTGCTTGGCTAAATCTCATGATGACATGTTTACTATGTCTTGTTGCCATGATAAAAATGCATATATTTCCTTGAATTGTTGTGCTAAAATGTAGAGGAAACCCAACACCCCATGGAACAAGATGTGGTCTTGAATGGTGCTTTAACGGATCCTACATCATCATCTATTGCATTTTGCCTTATGGCCAAGGCTTCAAAGGTATCTCCCACTTTGAATCCCAATATATCTTGTGATGATATTGATGATGGCAAGAGTGATGACGATGTTGATTATGATGAAGAGAATGATGATGTTGCCTCCTTAAAAATTAAGGGGGAAATGATTTTTAAAGCTCTTCTGAAGAATAAAATTGCTCGTTCCAACTTCGTGGAAATCATGTCTATTGCTATTGATGGCAAGAAATATTGATGAGTTGGAATCTCGTCTTGAGGATCATGAGGTCACCATTGATAAAATGGAAGGTCATGAGCCTGATTATGCTAATGAGATTGCAGACCTCTCTCAAGCTCTTGAACTTGAACAAACCACCAAGGAATCTCTTGAGGAGACTTCGGCTCTAGAATTATCTAGAGTGAAGGAATCTCATGATAGAGCTCTTGAGGTGGCCAATGTTTTTGAAACTAAAAATGCTAAGCTTGAAGTTGCTCATGCTAGACTCCTTGAGGATTTTGAGCACCTCAAAAATGGCTCAAGGGTCATCAAGGGTGATCTCATCAAACTCACCGAGTCTCATGACCAACTTGAAGCTTCTTATTTAAAAGAGCTTGCCAAGTTGTCCTCTCCTATTGTTGTTAATTATGATGCTTGTGCTACTAACTCTATTACTTGTGAAGCATCCATTTTGAAGGAGAACGTTGAGCTATGGGCATCCATTGTGAAGCATCCATTCTTGGTGTTCTTTTTCTTGTTCTTCCTCTCATTTTCCTCCCTAGCATTAGTTGCTTCGGTGGGATTTGAGAGAGAAGGACTTGGGCACTCCGTGTTCCCTTGCCATTGCATTTAGTGCATCGGTTTGAGTTCTCCACGGTGATACGTGGAAGTTACAAGTTGAGAAGCTTATTACTCTTGGGTTCTTGGTACCCTTGAGCTTGTTCCTCTTGGGTGCTTGGGCGCCCTAGATGGTTGGTGGTGTTCGGAGCTCAATCATTATGGTGTTAATCTCCGAGCAAGCGTCGGGGTCTCTAATTAGGTTGTGGAGATCGCCCCAAGCAATTTGACGGGTTCCGGCGACTACCCCCAAGGGTTGCCAAAGTGTACGAATTCGGTGACCGCACCAAGGGTTGCCATTTGTATGGGTTCAGTGACCGCCCTCAAGGGTCCCTTAGTGGAATCACGACATCTTGCATTGTGCAAAGGCGTGAGGAGATTACGGTGGCCCTAGTGGCTTCTTGGGGAGCATTGTGCCTTCACACCTCTCCAAACGGAGATTAGCATCCACAAGGGTGTGAACTTCGGGATACATCATCGTCTCCGCGTGCCTCAGTTATATCTTACCCGAGCCCTTTTACCTATGCACTTTACTTTGTGATAGCCATATTGTTTCTTGTCATATATCTTGCTATCACATAGTTGCTTATCTTGCTTAGCTTAAGTTGTTGGTGCACATAGGTGAGCCTAGTTGTTTTAGGTTGTGTGCTTGACAAATTAACCGCTAGGTTTATTCCGCATTTGTTCAAGCATAAACCGTAATTATTTTAAAACGCCTATTCACCCCCCCATCTAGGCGACATCCACAATCTTTCACTTCTGTTTCGATGACTAATAGATTTTTGCAATAAGTATGTGAGTTCTTTATGACTAATGTTGAATCCATGGATTATACACACTCTCACCCTTCCATCATTGCTAGCCTCTTCGGTACCGTACATTGCCCTTTCTCACCTCGAGAGTTGGTGCAAACTTCGTCGGTGCATCCAAACCCCGTGATACGATACGCTCTATCACACATAAGCCCTCTTATATCTTCCTCAAAACAGCCACCATACCTACCTATTATGGCATTTCCATAGCCATTCCGAGATATATTGCCATGCAACTTCCATCACCATCATATACATGACTTGAGCATTTATTGTCATATTGTTTTGCATGATCGTAAGATAGCTAGCATGATGTTTTCTTGGCTTGTCTGTTTTTTGAGGTTATTGCTATGCTAGATCATTGCACATCCCGGTACACCACCGGAGGCATTCATATAGAGTCATATCTTTGTTCTATTATTGAGTTGTAATATTGAGTTGTAAGTAAATAAAAGTGTGATGATCATCATTATTATAACATTGTCCCATGTGAGGTTATCAAAATAAAAGTGGACAAAGAAGCCCAAAAAAAGAGGCCAAAGAAGCCTACAAAAAAGAGAAAAAGGAGAAAAAATGAGAGAAAAGAGAGAAGGGACAATGTTACTATCCTTTTACCACACTTGTGCTTCAGAGTAGCACCATGTTCTTCATATAGAGAGTCTCTTGAGTTATCACTTCCATATACTAGTGGGAATTTTCATTATAGAACTTGGCTTGTATATTCCAACGATGGGCTTCCTCAAATTTCCTAGGTCTTCATGAGCAAGCAAGTTGGATGCACACCCACTTAGTTTTCAGTTTGAGCTTTCATACACTTATAGCTCTTAGTGCATCTGTTGCATGGCAATCCCTACTCCTCGCATTGACATCAATTGATGGGCATCTCCATAGCCCGTTGATTAGCCGCATTGATGTGAGGCTTTCTCCCTTTTTTGTCTTCTCCACACAACCTCCACCATCATATTTTATTCCACCTATAGTGTTATGTCCATGGCTCACGCTCATGTATTGCGTGAAAGTTGAAAAGGTTTGAGAATGTCAAAAGTATGAAACAATTGCTTGGCTTGTCATCGGGGTTGTGCATGATTTGAATGCTTTATGTGGTGAAGATGGAGCATAGCCAGGCCATATGATTTTGTAGGGATAACTTTCTTTTGCCATGTTATTTTGAAAAGACATGATTGCTTTATTAGTATGCTTGAAGTATTATTGTCTTAATGTCAAATGATACACTATTTCTTTGAATCACTCGTGTCTTAATATTCATGCCATGATTAGATTACATGATCAAGATTATGCTAGGTAGCATTCCACATCAAGAATTATCTTTTTATCATTTACCTACTCGAGGACGAGCAGGAATTAAGCTTGGGGATGCTGATATGTCTCCATCATATCTATAATTTTTGATTGTTCCATGCCAATATTCTACAACTTTCATATACTTTTGGCAAATTTTTATACTATTTTTTGGGACTAACATATTGATCCAGTGCCCAGTGCCAGTTCCTGTTTTTTGCATGTTTTTTGTTTCACGGAAAATCCATATAAAACGGAGTCCAAACGGGATAAAAACTGACGGAGATTTTTTTTGGAATATATGTGAATTTTGGCAGGTGTAATCAACGCGAGACGATGCCCGAGGGATCCACAAGGCAGGGGGCGCGCCCCTGACCCTCGTGGACACCCCGTAAGGCGGTTGTTCCCCTTCTTTCGCCGCAAGAAAGCTAATATCCGGATAAAAATTGTGTTCAAATTTCAATCCAATCGGAGTTACGGATCTCCGGGAATATAAGAAACGGTGAAAGGACAGAATCTGGAACGCAGAAACAGAGAGAGACAAAGAGACAGATCCAATCTCGGAGGGGCTCTCACCCCTCCGCCACCATGGAGTCCATGGACCAGAGGGGAAACCCTTCTCCCATCTAGGGAGAAGGTCAAGGAAGAAGAAGAAGAAGGGGGGCTCTCCCCCCTCTCTTCTGGTGGCGCTGGAACGCCGCCGGGGCCATCATCATCACCACAATCTACACCAACACCTCCGTCATCTTCACCAACATCTTCATCACCTTCCCCCATCTATCTACAGCGGTCCACTCTCCCGCAACCCGCTGTACCCTCTACTTGAACATGGTGCTTTATGCTTCATATTTTTATCCAATGATGTGTGATAACCCACAAGTATAGGGGATCGCAACAGCTTTCGAGGGTAGAGTATTCAACCCAAATTTATTGATTCGACACAAGGGGAGCCAAAGAATATTCTCAAGTATTAGCAGCTGAGTTGTCAATTCAACCACACCTGGAAACTTAATATCTGTAGCAAAGTGTTTAGTAGCACAGTAATATGATAGTGGTGGTAGCAGCAACAAAAGTAAAGACGGCAAAAGGAATGTTTTTGGTATTTTGTAGTGATTGTAACAGTAGCAGTGGGAAAGTAAATAAGCGAGAACCGGTATATGGAAAACTCGTAGGCACCGGATCAGTGATGGATAATTATGCCGGATGTGGTTCATCATGTAACAGTCATAACATAGGGTGACATAGAACTAGCTCCAATTCATCAATGTAATGTAGGCATGTATTCCGTATATAGTCATACGTGCTTATGGAAAAGAACTTGCATGACATCTTTTGTCCTACCCTCCCGTGGCAGCGGGGTCCTATTGGAAACTAAGGGATATTAAGGCCTCCTTTTAATAGAGAACCGGAACAAAGCATTAGCACATAGTGAATACATGAACTCCTCAAACAATGGTCATAGGGAGTGGTCCCGATTATTGTCACTTCGGGGTTGCCGGATCATAACACATAGTAGGTGACTATAGACTTGCAAGATAGGATCAAGAACTCACATATATTCATCAAAACATAATAGGTTCAGATCTGAAATCATGGCACTCGGGCCCTAGTGACAAGCATTAAGCATAGCAAAGTCATAGCAACATCAATCTCAGAACATAGTGGATACTAGGGATCAAACCCTAACAAAACTAACTCGATTACATGATAAATCTCATCCAACCCATCACCGTCCAACAAGCCTATGATGGAATTACTCATGCACGGCGGTGAGGATCATGAAATTGGTGATGGAGGATGGTTGATGATGACGACGGCGACGAATCCCCCTCTCCGGAGCCCCGAACGGACTCCAGACCAGCCCTCCCGAGAGGTTTTAGGGCTTGGCGGCGGCTTCGTATCGTAAAACGCGATGATTTATTCTCTTTGATTTTTTTCTCTCTGAAAGCAAATATATAGAGTTGGAGTTGGCGTTGGAGGGCATCCAGGGGGCCCACGAGGTAGGGGCACGCCCTAGAGGGGGGCGTGCCCCCCACCCTCGTGGACAGGGGTGTGGCCCCCCTGGTCTTCATATTTGGCGAGGATTTTTTATTATTTTTTCTAAGATGTTCCGTGGAGTTTCAGGTCATTCCGAGAATATTTGTTTTCTGCACATAAAACAACATCATGGCAATTCTGCTGAAAACAGCGTCAGTCCGGGTTAGTTCCATTCAAATCATACATGTTAGAGTCCAAACCAAGGGCAAAAGTGTTTCAAAAGTAGATACAACGGAGACGTATGAATGTGTTGCCATCCTATGATGTCTGAGTAGATTTTCGTTGTCCTATCGGCAATTGGTGAATTGCTATGATTGGTTTAATTTGCTTGTGGTTATGTTGCTGTCCTTTGGTGCCCATCATATGAGCGTGCGCGTGGATCACACCATAGGGTTAGTTGTATGTTGATAGGACTATGTATTGGAGGACAAGAGTGAGAGAAGCTTCAACCTAGTATAGAAATTGATGCATACGGGATTGAAGGGGGACCAATATATCTTAATGCTATGGTTGGGTTTTACCTTAATGAACGTTAGTAGTTCCGGATGCTTGCTAATAGTTCCAATCATAAGTGCGTAGAATTACAAGTCAGGGATGACATGCTAGAAGTGGCCTCTCCCACATAAAACTTGCTATCGGTCTAGTAAAGTAGTCAATTGTTTAGGGACAATTTTGCAACTCCTGCCACCACTTTTCCACACTCGTTATACTAACTTTATTGATTCTTTACCTAAAACAGCCCCTAGTTTTTATTTACGCGCTCTTTATATTCTTGCAAACCTACCCCGTTACACCTACAAAGAACTTCTAGTTTCATACTTGTTCTAGGTAAAGCGAATGTTAAGCGTGCATAGAGTTGTATCGGTGGTCGATAGAACTTGAGGGAATATTTGTTCTACCTTTAGCTCCTCATTGGGTTCGACACTCTTACTTATCGAAAGAGGCTAAAATTGATCCCCTATACTTGTGGGTTATCAGTAAGGTACACATCAATAACATGTATATCAAATATACCTTTCACTTTGCTATCCTTCTTCTCCGCCAAATACTTGGGGCAGTTCCGCTTCCAGTGACCAGCCCCTTTGCAGTAGAAGCACTCAGTCTCAGGCTTAGGTCCATACTTGGGCTTATTCACTTGAGAGCAGAAACTTGCTTGTCGTTCTTCTTGAAGTTCCCCTTCTTCCCTTTACCCTTTTTATTGAAACTGGTGGCCTTATTGACCATCAACACTTGATGCTCCTTCTTGATTTCTACCTCCGCAGCCTTTAGCATTGCGAAGAGCTCGGGAATCTTCTTATCCATCCCTTGCATATTATAGTTCATCACGAAGCTCTTGTAGCTTGGTGGCAGTGATTGAAGAACTCTGTCAATGACACTATCATCAGGAAGATTAACTCCCAGCTGAGTCAAGTGCTTGTGGTACCCAGACATTCTGAGTATATGTTCACTGACAGAACTATTCTCCTCCATTTTGCAGTTGTAGAACTTATTGGAGACTTCATATCTCTCAATCCGGGCATTTGCTTGAAATATTAACTTCAACTCCTGGAACATCTCATATGTTGCATGACATTCAAATCGTCGTTGAAGTCCCAGTTTTAAGCCGTAAAGCATGGCACACTGAACTATCGAGTAGTCATCAGCTTTGCTCTGTCAGGTGTTCATAACATCTGGCGTTGCTCCTGCAACGGGTTTGTCACCTAGCGGTGCTTCCAGGACGTAATTATTCTGTGCAGCAATGAGGATAATCCTCAAGTTACGGACCCAGTCCGTGTAGTTGCTACCATCATCTTTCAACTTAGCTTTCTCTATAAACGCATTAAAATTCAATGGAACAACAGCATGGGCCATCTATCTACAACAACATAGACATGCAAAATACTATCAGGTACTAAGTTCATGATAACTTAAAGTTCAATTAATCAAATTACTTAAGAACTCCCACTTAGATAGACATCCCTCTAATCAACTAAGTGATCACGTGATCCATATCAACTAAACCAAGTCCGATCATCACGTGAGATGGAGTAGTTTTCAATGGTGAACATCACTATGTTGATCATATCTACTATATGATTCACGCTCGACCTTTCGGTCTCAGTGTTCCGGGGCCATATCTGCATATGCTAGGCTCGTCAAGTTTAACCCGAGTATTCCGCATGCGCAAAACTGGCTTGCACCCATTGTATGTGAACGTAGACCTTATCACACCCGATCATCACGTGGTGTCTCGGCACGATGAACTGTAGCAACGGTGCATACTCAGGGAGAACACTTATACCTTGAAATTTAGTGAGAGATCATCTTATAATGCTACCGTCGAACTAAGCAAAATAAGATGCATAAAAGACAAACATCACATGCAATCAATACAAGTGATATGATATGGCCATCATCATCTTGTGCCTTTGATCTCCATCTTCAAAGCACCGTCATGATCACCAACGTCACCGGTTTGACACCTTGATCTCCATCGAAGCATCGTTGTCGTCTGGCCAACTATTGCTTCTACGACTATCGCTACCGCTTAGTGATAAAGTAAACAATTACATGGCGATTGCATTTCATACAATAAAGCGACAACCATATGGCTCCTGCCAGTTGCCGATAACTCTGTTACAAAACATGATCATCTCATACAATAAAATTTAGCATCATGTCTTGACCATATCACATCACAACATGCCCTACAAAAACAAGTTAGACGTCCTCTACTTTGTTGTTGCAAGTTTTACGTGGCTGCTACGGGCTAAGCAAGAACCGTTCTTACCTACGCATCAAAAACCACAATGCGGTATAGTGATTGCTTTTTGACCTTCAGAAAGAACCATGTTCATTGAATCCGATTCAACGAAAGTTGGAGAAACAGACACCCACTGGCCACCTGTGTGCGAAGCACGTAGGTAGAACCAGTCTTGCATAAGCGTACGCGTAATGTCGGTCTGAGCCACTTCATCCAACAATACCGCTGAATCAAGAATCAACTAGTGACGACAAGCAATATGTATATACTGATGCCCACAACTCCTTTGTGTTATACTCATGCATATAACATCTACGCATAGACCTTGCTCGGATGCCACTTTTGGGTAACGCGGTAATTTCAAAAAAATCCTACGCACACGCAAGATCCATCTAGGTGATGCATAGCAACGAGAGGGGAAGAGTGTTGTCCACGTACCCTCGTAGACCGTAAGTGGAAGCGTTATGACAACGCGGTTGATGTAGTCATACATCTTCACGATCCGACCGATCCTAGCATCGAAGGTACGACACCTCCGCGATCTGCTCATGTTCAGCTCGGTGACCTCCCGCGAAATCTAGATCCAGCTGAGTGTCAAAGGAGAGTTTCGTCAGCATGATGGTGTGATGACGGTGATGATGAAACTACATGCGCAGGGCTTCGCCTAAGCACTACAACGATATGACCGAGGTGGAAATCTATGGAGGGGGGCACCGCACATGGCTAAGAGATCAAATTGTGTCTATGGGGTGCCCCCTCCCCCGTATATAAAGGAGTGGAGGAGGGGAGGGCCGGCCCTCTCTATGGCGCGCCCTAGGGGGAGTCCTACTCTCACTGGGAGTAGGATTCCCCTCTTTCCCTAGTAGGAGTAGGAGAGAAGGAAGGGGAACAGAGAAGGAAGGAAGGGGGGCCGACCCCCCACCCAATTCGGATTGGGCTAGGGGGGGCGCCCTCCTCCTTGGCCTTCCTCTCCTCTATTCCACTAAGGCCCAATAAGGCCTATATACTCCCCGGGGGGTTCCGGTAACCCCCCGGTACTCCGGTAAATGCCCGAACTTACCCGGAACCATTCTGATGTCCAAACATAGGCTTCCAATATATCCATCTTTATGTCTCGACCATTCCGAGACTCCTCGTCATGTCCGTGATCATATCTGGGACTCCGAACTACCTTCGGTACATCAAAACACATAAACTCATAATACTGATTGCTACCTCTTGAGCACTGTGTTGGTTTTCCCTTGAAGAGGAAAGGGTGATGCAGTAAAGTAGCATAAGTATTTCCCTCATTTTTTGAGAACCAAAGTATCAATCCAGTAGGAGATCACGCTCGAGTCCCACGCACCTACACAAACAAATAAGAACCTCGCAACCAACACGATAAAGGGGTTGTCAATCCCTTCACGGTCACTTACGAGAGTGAGATCTGATAAGATAACATTTTTGGTATTTTTATGATAAAGAGAAATAAAGAACCAAAGTAAAATAAACGGCAATAGAAATAGCTAAGTGTTGGAAGATTAATATGATGGAAGATAGACCCGGGGGCCATAGGTTTCACTAGTGGCTTCTCTCAAGAGCATAAGTATTATGGTGGGTAAACGAATTACTGTCGAGCAATTGATAGAATTGAGCATAGTTATGAAAATATCTAGGTATGATCATGTATATAGGCATCACGTCCCTGACAAGTAGACCGGAACGATTCTCCATCTACTACTATTACTCCACACATAGACCGCTATCCAGCATGCATCTAGAGTATTAAGTTCATAAGAACAGAGTAATGCTTTAAGTAAGATGACATGATGTAGAGGGATAAACTCATGCAATATGATATAAACCCCATATTTTTATCCTCGATGGCAACAATACAGTACGTGCCTTGCTGCCCCTGCTGGTACTGGGAAATGACACCGCAAGATTGAACCCAAAGCTAAGTGAGGGAGTCCTGGATTAGGGGGTGTCCGGATGGCCGGACTATACCTTCGGCCGGACTCCTGGACTATGAAGATACAAGATTGAAGACTTCATCCCACATCCGGAAGGGACTTTCCTTGGCGTGGAAGGCAAGCTTGGCGATACGGATATGTAGATCTCCTGCCATTGTAACCGACTCTGTGTAACCCTAGCCCTCTTCGGTATCTATATAAACCGGACAGTTTTAGTCCGTAGGACGAAGAACAATCATACCATAGGCTAGCTTTTAGGGTTTAGCCTCTCTGATCTCGTGGTAGATCTACTCTTGTACTACCCATATCATCAATATTAATCAAGCAGGACACAGGGTTTTACCTCCATCAAGAGGGCCTGAACCTGGGTAAAACATCGTGTCCCCTGCCTCCTGTTACCATCCGACCTAGACGCACAGTTCGGGACCCCCTACCCGAGATCGGCCAGTTTTGACACCGACATTGGTGCTTTCATTGAGAGTTCCTCTGTGTCGTCACTTTTAGGCCCGATGGCTTCTCCGATCATTAACAGCGATACGATCCAGGGTGAGACTTTTCTCCCCGGACAGGTCTTCGTATTCGGCGGCTTTGCACTGCGGGCCAATTCGCTTGGTCATCTGGAGCAGATCGAAAGCTACGCCCCTGGACATCAGGTCAGATTTGGAAGTTTGAACTACATAGCCGACATCTGCGGAGACTTGATCTTTGACAGATTCGAGCCACAGCCGAGCGCGCCGCACTGTCACGATGGGCATGATTTAGCTCTGCCGCCGAACAGTGCCTTGGAGGCCGCACCTGTGTCCGTTCCGACCCCTAGCTCGGAGCCGATTACACCAATCGAGGATGGGTGGTTAGACACCGCCTCAGGGGCTGCAATCTCTACGGCGATCGTGCCGAACACCAGCCCTACTCTCTGCGAAGCCCGTGACTCCAAGGAGCCAGACTCCTCTCCGGACTCCGAGCCCTCTGCGCCCTGACCGATCGAACCCGATTGGGCGCCGATCATGGAGTTCACCGCCGCGGACATCTTTCGGCACTCGCCCTTCGGTGATATTCTGAATTCACTAAAGTCTCTCTCTCTTTGTCAGGAGAGACCTGGCCGGACTATGGCCGGCAAGGTTGGGATGCGGATGATGAAGAAATTCAAAGCCCACCCTCCACCCACTTCGTAGCCACTGTCGATGATTTAATCGACATGCTCGACTTCGACTCCGAAGACATCGATGGTATGGGCGCCGATGTAGGAGACGATCAAGAACCAACGCCTATAGGGCACTGGAAAGCCACCTCGTCGTATGATATATACATGGTGGACACCCCAAAAGAAGGCAATGGCGATGGAACAGCGGAGGATGACCCCTCCAAGAAGCAGCCTAAGCGCCGGTGTCAGCGGCGCCGCTCTAAATCCCGCCAAAACAAAAATGGTGATTCCGGCATGGGGGATAATAACACCCCGGACAGTGCCGAAGACAACCACCTCCAGCAAGATTCAGCATAGGAGGATAGAGAAGCCAGCCCTCATGAGGGAGAGGCATACAGAGAGGTCGAGGATGATAATTATATGCCTCCCTCCAAAGATGAGGCAAGCCTCGACGACGATGAATTTGTCGTGCCGGAGGATCCCGTCGAACAAGAGCGTTTCAAACGTAGGCTTATGGCCACGGCAAGTAGCCTCAAGAAAAAACAGCAACAGCTTAGAGCTGATCAAGATTTGCTAGCCGACAGATGGACTGAAGTCCTTGCGGATGAAGAGTATGAACTCGAACGCCCCTCCAAGAGCTACCCAAAGCGCAGGTTGCTACCCCAATTAGAGGAGGAAGCACCTAAATCACCAGCGCACGATGCGGCCGACCGGCAACCCCGTGGCCGCGACAGAGAGGCCTCTCGGCCCTCCACTCAAGCCGCACCCCGGTGCCGCTCAAAAACTACCAAGGCATGGGAAAATGCGCCAGACCTGCGAGATATATTGGAGGATAAGGCAAGGCAAACAAGATCAATCTACGGATCACGTGGGCGCCCCACGGCACAAGACGGTACTCATCACGCCGGATACAGTAAATCCGGCTAGGCCAAACACAGTAGACAAAGCTCGTTTGAGCTGCGTCGTGATGTAGCCCAATACAGAGGCGCCACACACCCACTATGCTTCACAGATGAAGTAATGGATCATCAAATCCCCGAGGGTTTCAAACCCATGAACATCAAATCATACGATGGCACAACAGATCCTGCGGTATGGATCGAGGACTATCTCCTTCATATCCACATGGCCCGTGGTGATGACCTACATGCCATCAAATACCTCCCACTCAAGCTTAAAGGACCAGCTTGTCATTGGCTCAACAGCTTGCCAGCAGAATCAATTGGTTGTTGGGAGGACCTGGAAGCCGCATTCCTTGACAATTTCCAAGGCACTTATGTGTGACCACCAGACGCCGATGACCTAAACCACATAATTCAGCAGCCAAAGGAATCGGCCAAACAATTCTGGACACGGTTCCTAACCAAGAAAAATCAAATCGTCGACTGTCCGGATGCAGAGGCCCTAGCAGCCTTCAAGCATAACATCCGTGACGAGTGGCTTGCACGGCACCTAGGACAGGAAAAGCCAAAATCTATGGCAGCCCTCACGACACTTATGACCCGCTTTTGCGCGGGAGAAGACAGCTGGCTAGCTCGCAGCAATAACATGACCAAGAGCCCTGGTAATTCGGATACCAAGGACAGCGGTGGTAGGTCACGTCGCAACAAGCAAAAGCGCCACATTAACGGCGACAATACTGAGGATAGGGCGGTTAATGCCGGATTCAAAGGCTCTAAACCCGGTCAGCGGAAAAAGCCATTCAAAAAAAACACTCCGGGCCCGTCCAGTTTGGACCGAATACTCGACCGCTCATGCCAGATACATGGCACCCCCGAAAAACCAGCCAATCACACCAACAGGGATTGTTGGGTGTTCAAGCAGGTGGGCAAGTTAAATGCCGAAAGCAGAGACAAGGGGCTGCATAGCGATGATGAGGAGGAGCCCCGACCACCGAACAACAGTGGACAGAAAGGTTTTCCCCCACAAGTGCGGACGGTGAACATGATATACGCAACCCACGTCCCCAAGAGGGAGCGAAAGCGTGTGCTAAGGGACGTATACACGATGGAGCCAGTCACCCCAAAGTTCAACCCATGGTCTTCCTGCCCGATCACTTTTGATCGAAGGGACCACCCCACTAGCATCCGTCATGGCGGATTCGCCGCATTGGTTCTAGACCCAATTATTGACGGATTTCACCTCACTAGAGTCCTTATGGACGGTGGCAGCAGCCTGAACCTGCTTTATCAGGATACAGTGCGGAAAATGGGCATCGATCCCTCGAGGATTAAACCCACCAGAACGACCTTTAAAGGCGTCATACCAGGTGTAGAAGCCAACTGTACAGGCTCCGTTACACTTGAAGTGGTCTTCGGATCTCCGGATAATTTCCGAAGCGAGGAGTTAATCTTCAACATAGTCCCGTTCCGCAGTGGCTATCACGCACTGCTCGGGCGAACCACATTTGCCAAGTTCAATGCGGTGCCGCACTACGCATACCTCAAGCTCAAGATGCTAGGCCCTCAAGGCGTCATCACGGTCAATGGAAACACTGAACGCTCTCTTCAAATGGAGGAGCATACGGCGGCTATCGCAGCGGAAGTACAAAGCAGCCTCTCAAGGCAATTCTCCAGTCCGGCCATTAAAAGTCCGGACACCGTCAAGCGTGCCCGGAGTAACCTACAACAAGACCGCCTAGCACGTTCCGAGCAAGCGTAGCAATGCGGCCCCAACCCCAACCCTCGCGAACTTGCGAAACCAGTGTTGCACGTACATAACTACGCTCTAGAAATACCATGGGCACAGGGGGAGGGGCACCATCACGGCACGCCCGAAACGCGGCTTAAATCGCACTAGGGGCTGCCGATTTCTTAATTTTCTCTTATTTTCAGGACTCCATTCTTCGGAAGGCTTGTCGGGCAGTACAATTGCCGCACAAACGATACAACCAAGGAAGCAGAAAGCTACGCCGCACTACGGAACTCTAAGGTGGTCTCTATAACGAGCAGTATACCTGTTTCGCATAACATTCTGCAGCTCGCCTCTGGAAAGGACATATTTGATAGTCCCATCTTTTGCTTATCGCACTATTTGTATCATTCTGCTTTGATCACGGCTTTTTTAAATAAACAATGCATAGCTTCTGACTATTATTGCATTACCTCTTTTTTATGAATATATGTTCATTAATGACATGTTACACCCGTACACTTTGGTACGGCCAATACGCCAGGGGCTTAAGTACCCCACAATACGGCGTGAGAAGTCCAAACACTTTCACAAGTGCGGCACCCCAAACTTATAGCATTACATGCATCGGCTCCGAATCATGTCTTGGATCAAATGCTGGGTTTGCCCGGCTCCTATGTTTTGGTACCTTACGTTCCGTTATATCGGCTAAGGTAGTACTAGGAGAACTACTGCGATTGTGCCCCAGTTGAGCTGGGCTAAGCACCTCAATAGAGAAAGCTAAAACTGACCGTCATGATGAGGCGAGAGCTGGTCGCTGTTCGAGAGGTTTTCGAGTCCCTAAAGACTTATGCCGCTTAGAGCGAGGAGTCCGCTTTGTCCGGCCTAGGCGTGGATAGCGCCCCGAACTCGGTCTTCTGAACACTAGGGGCTTCGCCGAAATTTAAAATTATAGAATTCTATGACTAAGTGAGAGTGTTCAAGCATTATAGTCCGATTGCCTTGTTCGTTGTGTTGAGCGCCTCCCTCAAAGGACCCAAGAATGGGAAAAAGAGCGCTCATGTTTATCCCGAACACCCCAGCACTCGTGCCATGGGGGTAGAAGCCGACGACTCGCCATCTCTCAAATTTGATAAACGGCCACACAGAAGGTAATATTTTAAATTCAAAAGCATTGCTTAGCGCATATGAACAAGTTTTCAGCGTACAGGATCAGAAATGCGAGTTTACTCAAAAATTACATCTTTGGGGCATTCATCCGCTATAAGGCGGGCACCCTTCAGGACGCCCTCATAATACACTTCCGGGACGCGATGCTCCATGCCCGGCGGTGGCCCGTCCTTCACCAGCTTCTCCGCATCCATCTTGCCCCAATGCACTTTAGCACGGGCAAACGCCCTCGGGCACCTTCGATGCAGACGGAGCGCTTGATTAATTCAAGTCGTGGACAAGCATCCACCAGCCGCCTCACCAACCCGAAGTAGCTCCCAGGCAAAGCCTCTCCAGGCCACAGCCGAACTATGAGGCCCTTTATGGCCTGTTCGGCAACCTTGTGGAGCTCGACCATTTGCTTCAGCTGGTCGCTCAAAGGCACCAGGTGTCCGGCCTCAGCATACTGAGACCAGAACACCTTCTTCGTCGAGCTCCCCTCTTCGGCTCGGTAGTAGGTGGCGGCATCTGACGCACTGCGGGGCAAATCTGCGAACGCTCCTGGAGAGCTCCGGACTCGGGTAAGTAAGAAGTAATTCACTTTCACGTGCTTGCTTTGCATAATGAATGCCTTACCCGCCGCTATCTTCTTCATCGTGCCAATTTCTTTGAGGGCTTTCTGGGCTTCGGCCTTTGCAGACTTCGCGCTTTTGAGGGCTGCCGCAAGCTCGGACGCTTGCGTCTTTGAGTCAAGCTCCAAACTATCGTGTTTTTTCACGAGAGCCCGGAGCTCTTTCGGCACCTCCTCCACCCGTGCCTCCTGCTTCTCTCTCTCTGTGCACTCCGCGGCCGCCTTGTTTTCGGCCTCGGACAGCGCTTGCTTATGGGTTGCCACCTCGGTCGTGGCCCCTATAATAGCACGTTGATCCTGTCATTTTTTGCAACCACATCTTCTCTATATAATTGCGCAAGGTATTACTTACCTTCCTTCTCCTCGAGTTGCCTCTTGGCTAGGCCGAGCTCTTGCTCGGACCGCTCGAGGTTCTGCTTCAGCGTATCCACCTCCACAGTCAGTGCGGTGGAGGCCAGCAGTGAAGCCTGCATACACATATTGACTTGATTATGTTACACTCCTGCGATTATTAGATCCTCTATTCGGCTTTTCTTTCCGAACGCCGAACAGAGCATCAGGGGCTACTGTCTATGCGGTAATATTTTTACATATTCTTTACTTACCTCAAAGCCTGTTAGAAGGCTGGCACAGGCTTCAGTCAGTCCGCTCTTGGCGGACTGAACCTTCTAGATCACCACACTCATAACAGTGCGGTGCTCCTCGTCGACGGAGGCGTCGTTAAGCGTCTCCAGCAAATTGTCCGGTGCCTCCGGTTGGACGGAGGTCACCGGCTTGGTAGGCTTGCTCCTCTTGGAAGGAGGCTGCCTACCGGAGTCTGGAACCATTGAAGGTTCCGGCGTGGTGTCTGGCTCAAGGCCGGACTTGGAGCCCTTGGGGGTTCTATCCCCTTTACGCCTGCAGTCCGGGAGGTTGCCTTGCGGCGCCTCCAAGACCACCTCCTCCTGGCTTGGAACCTGTTGGAACGCCACCTCGGCGCCGTCCGTAGGGTGGGGGGAGGAAGCCGTCGGAAGCGAATTCACATCCGACGAGTCCAGGGAGCCGCTCGACGACTCGTCGAGCCCGGCCTTGGGCGGACTGCACAATCATGTTCGACGTAAGGAAAAGTTGTGCAGTGTGGGAATACTATGAATCACTCTGGTATCCGGATACTTACAATTTCGCCAGGGGCTTGGCCCTGTGCGGCCACTCCTCTTCGCCGTCGTCGGCGTTGGTGGAGTAGTCCGGAGGAGGGGTCTTCCCCCTCTTGGACCCTTCGGCCTCCCCGGTTGGGGCGGCCTTCCTTTTCTTCCCTCCTCCCGCTAGGGGGGAGAGGTCTCTTCTTCCTCCTCCTCGTCTTCATGGGAGGAGTGCACCTTGGAGTCATCGGATGGTGAATCCGACACCTCCTGGCGCCGGGCACTCTTTCGAGTCCCCGTGGCCTTCTTCTTGGCCTTCTTCTCCGGCACCATGTAAGGTGTCGGAACCAGCAGCTTCGCCAAGCAAGCGTCCGCTGGGCCTTCAGGCAAAGGAGCCGGACAGTTGATCTGTCCGGACGTCTCCTGCCAATCCTGTCAAAGGTAAGGGAAATTAGATCCCACATGGGGTCAAACTATAAAAAACTCATACCCTGTAAAAGGTGAAAACAGCTTACCGCATGAGCATGACGCTGCATGCTGAATCCGCGATCCTCGGTAGCGGATGCGGGGGCCTCGGGGCCCTTGAAAAGCACCTTCCAGGCATCTTTGTATGTCGTGTCAAAGAGCCTGCTCAGAGTTCGGTGCCGCACGGGGTCGAACTCCCACAGGTTGAAAGCCCGTTGTTGACACGGGAGGATCCGACGGATGAGCATAACCTGGACTATGTTGACAAGTTTGAGATTCCTGTCCACCAGGGTTTGGACG
Organism: Triticum dicoccoides; assembly: GCF_002162155.2. Taxonomy (NCBI): domain Eukaryota; kingdom Viridiplantae; phylum Streptophyta; class Magnoliopsida; order Poales; family Poaceae; genus Triticum; species Triticum dicoccoides. Next base: position 401,771,280 of record NC_041388.1, on the reverse strand, counting down.
CACGTTTGGAGTCCGGTCAGCTCTCCTTTTTTACCCCATGACAGGCCCGTCTCTTTCCAGGAGGCGAGCCGTGTAGGGGGTCTGGATCGGAACTCGGGGGATGCGACCCATTCAGGGTCGCACGACTCGGTGATGTAAAACCACCCCGACTGCCACCCCTTTAGGGACTCCACGAAGGAGCCCTCGAACCATAGTATGTTGGGCATCTTGCCCACCATGGCGCCTCCGCACTCCGCTTGGGTGCCGCGCACCACCTTCGGCTTGACATTGAAAGTCTTGAGCCATAGGCCGAAATGGGGGCAGATGCGGAAGAAAGCCTTGCACACGATGATAAACGCCGAGATGTTGAGGACAAAATTCGAGGCCAGGTCGTGTAAATCCAGGCCATAGTAGAACATGAGCCCCGGACAAATGGGTGGAGAGGGAAGCCCAGTCCGCGGAGGAAATGGGGGAGGAACACCACCCTCTCGTGAGGCCTAGGGGTGGGGATGAGCTGCCCCTCTTCGGGAAGCCGGCGCAATGTCTTTAGACAAGTATCCGGCCTTCCTCAGTCTTTTGATGTGTCCCTCCATGACGGAGGAGACCATCCACTTGCCTCCCGCTCCGGACATGGCTGGAGAAGGTTGAGGTGGGGTGTGCGGACTTGGGCGCTGGAGCTCAAGTGCGCGGAAATGGATATGCAAAGGAGGAAGAAGGCGTGGATGAAAAGGTGGATCTTTATCCCCATATATGGGCGGACGCGACTATGCGCCCCCACCAGCCTGGTAAAACTCGCTTATCTCCCAAGCGCCGTAGTCAATGGCGCAGTTGGGTTACCCACACCCATATTGATGAGAATCCCAGAATGAGGGGACACGATCTCTGCTTTAACAAGACGTGCAAAGGAAACCGCCTCGCTAAATGCGCTGAGGTGGGACAGTAAAACGATTCGAATAAAGACTTGGCCGTGGTGTGATGTCACGCTACGGAATACGTCAGCAGATTAGATTTGTGTAAATATTATTCTCTCTATGGCAATATGGGGAAACTTATTTTGCAAAGCCGGACACTACCTTTGTGTTCAAAATCTTCTATGAAGTACTTGGAGGAGGAACCCGCCTTGCAATGCCGAAGACAATCTGCGTGCCGGACTCGTCGTCATTGAAGCCTGGTTCAGGGGCTACTCAGGGAGTCCTGGATTAGGGGGTGTCCGGATGGCCGGACTATACCTTCGGCCGGACTCCGGGACTATGAAGATACAAGATTGAAGACTTCGTCCCGCGTCCGAAAGGGACTTTCCTTGGCGTGGAAGGCAAGCTTGGTGATACGGATATGTAGATCTCCTGCCATAGTAACCGACTCTGTGTAACCCTAGCCCTCTCCAGTGTCTATATAAACCGGAGAGTTTTAGTCCATAGGATGAAGAACAATCATACCATAGGCTAGCTTTTAGGGTTTAGCCTCTCTGATCTCGTGGTAGATCTACTCTTGTACTATCCATATCATCAATATTAATCAAGCAGGACGTAGGGTTTTACCTCCATCAAGAGGGCCCGAACCTGGGTAAAACATCGTGTCCCCTCCCTCCTGTTACCATCCGACCTAGATGCACAGTTCGGGACCCCCTACCCGAGATCCGCCGGTTTTGACACCGACACTAAGCACTTCTCCCATTGCAAGAAAGATCAATCTAGTAGGCCAAACCAAACTGATAATTCGAAGAGACTTGCAAAGATAACCAATCATACATAAAAGAATTCAGAGGAGATTCAAATATTGTTCATAGATAAACTTGATCATAAACCCACAATTCATCGAATCTCGATAAACACACCGCAAAAGAAGATTACATCAAATAGATCTCCAAGAAGATCGAGGAGAACTTTGTATTGACATCCAAAGAGAGAGAAGAAGCCATCTAGCTAATAACTATGGACCCGAAGGTCTGAGGTAAACTACTGACACATCATTGCAGAGGCTATAGTGTTGATGTAGAAGCCCTCCATGATCAATGCCCCCTCTGGTGGATCGCCGGAAAAGGCCCCAAGATGGGATCTCATGGGTACAGAAGGTTGCGGCGATGGAAATAGGGTTTTGGCTCCACATATGATGTTTCCAGGGTATATGGGTATATATAGGAGGAAGAAGTACGTCGGTGGAGCAACGAGGGGCCCACGAGGGTGGAGGGCGCGCTTGGGGGAGGTGGGCACGCCCCCTGCCTCGTGCCTTCCTCGTTGATTGCTTTACGCAGACTCCAAGTCCTCTGGACCACGTTCGTTCCGAAAATCACGTTCCCGAAGGTTTCATTCCGTTTGGACTCCGTTTGATATCCTTTTCCTTCGAAACACTGAAATAGGCAAAAAATAGCAATTTGGGTTGGGCCTCCGGTTAATAGGTTAGTCCCAAAAATAATATAAAACTGTATAATAGAGCCCATTAAACATCCAAAACAGAATATAATATAGCATGGAACAATTAAAAATTATAGATAGGTTGGAGACGTATCAAGCATCCCCAAGCTTAATTCCTGCTCATCCTCGAGTAGGTAAATGATAAAAACAGAATTTTTGATGTGGAATGCTACTCAGCATAATTTTCAATGTAATTCTATTATATGTGGTATGAATATTCAGATCCGAAAGATTCAAGACAAAATTTTAATATTGACATAAAAACAATAATACTTCAATCATACTAACTAAGCAATTATGTCTTCTCAAAATAACATGGCCAAAGGAAGTTATCCCTACAAAATCATATAGTCTGGCTATGCTCTATCTCCACCACACAAAGTATTTAAATCATGCACAACCCCGATGACAAGCCAAGCAATTTTTTCATACTTTTTGTGTTCTCAAACATTTTCAATCTTCACGCAATACATGAGCGTGAGCCCTGGACATAGCACTAGATGTGTAATAGAATGGTGGTTGTGGAGAAGACAAAAAGGGAGAAGATAGTCTCACATCAACTAGGCGTATTAACGGGCTATGGAGATGCCCATTAATAGATATCAATGTGAGTGAGTAGGGATTGCCATGCAACGGATGCACTAGAGCTATAAGTATATGAAAGCTCAACAAAAGGAACTAAGTGGGTGTGCATCCAACTCGCTTTCTCACGAAGACCTAGGGCATTTTGAGGAAGCCCATCATTGGAATATACAAGCCAAGTTCTATAATGAAAAATTCCCACTAGTGTATGAAAGTGATATCATAGGAGACTCTCTATCATGAAGATCATGGTGCTACTTTGAAGCACAAGTGTGAAAAAATGATAGTAGCATTGTCCCTTCTCTCTTTTTCTCTCATTTTTTGGGCCTTCTTCTTTTTTTATGGCCTTTCTTTTTTTTCGTCCGGAGTCTCATCCCGACTTGTGGGGGAATCATAGTCTCCATCATCCTTTCCTCACTTGGGACAATGCTCTAATAATGATGATCATCACACTTCATTTACTTACAACTCAAGAATTACAACTCGATACTTAGAACAAAATATGACTCTATGTGAATGCCTCCGGCGGTGTAGCGGGATATGCAATGAATCAAGAGTGACATGTATAAAAATTATGAACGGTGGCTTTACCACAAATACATTGTCAACTACATGATCACACAAAGCAATTATGACAATGATGAAGCGTGTCATGGTAAACGAAACGGTGGTAAGTTGCATGGCAATATATCTCGGAATGGCTATGAAAATGCCATGGTAGGTAGGTATGGTGGCTGTTTTGAGGAAGGTATATGGTGGGTTTGTGATACCGGCGAAAAGTGCACGGTATTAGAGAAGCTAGCAATGGTGGAAGGATGAGAGTGCGTATAATCCATGGACTCAACATTAGTCATAAAGAACTCATATACTTGTTGCAAAAATCGACAAGTTATCAAAGCAAAGTTTTACATGCATGCTCCTAGGGGGGTAGATTGGTAGGAAAAGACCATCACTCGTCCCCGACCGCCACTCATAAGGAAGACAATCAATAAATAAATCATGCTCCGACTTCACCACATAACGGTCCACCATACGTGCATGCTACGGAAATCACAAACTTTAACACAAGTATTTCTCAAATTCATAACCACTCAACTAGCATGACTCTAATATCACCATCTTCATATCTCAAAACAATTATCAAGCATCAAACTTCTCATAGTATTCAACACACTCATAAGAATTTTTTTTACTAATCTTGGATGCCTATCACTTTAGGACTAATTTTTATGATTAAAGCAAATTACCATGCTATTTTGTAGGACTCTCAAAATAATATAAGTGAAGCATGAGAGGACAATAGTTTCTATAAAACAAATCTACCACCGTGCTCTAAAAGATATAAGTGAAGCACTAGAGCAAAAACTATATAGCTCAAAAGATATAAGTGAAGCACATAGAGTATTCTAATAAATTCCGAATCATGTGTGTGTCTCTCAAAAGGTGTGTACAGCAAGGATGATTGTGGTAAACTAGAAAGCAAAGACTCAAATCATACAAGACGCTCCAAGCAAAACACATATCATGTGGTGAATAAAAATATAGCTCCAAGTAAAGTTACCGATAGACGAAGACAAAAGAGGGGATGCCTTCCGGGGCATCCCCAAGCTTAGGCTTTTTGGTGTCCTTGAATTTTACCTTGGGGTGCCATGGGCATCCCCAAGCTTAGGCTCTTGACACTTCTTGTTCCATAATCCATCAAATCTTTACCCCAAAACTTGAAAACTTCACAACACAAAACTCAAAATAGAAAATCTCGTGAGCTCCGTTAGCGAAAGAAAACAAAACACCACTTCAAGGTACTATAATGAACTCATTCTTTATTTATATTGGTGTTAAACCTACTGTATTCCAACTTCTCTATGTTTATAAACTCTTTTACTAGCCATAGATTCATCAAAATAAGCAAACAACACATGAAAAACAGAATCTGTCAAAAACAGAATAGTCTGTAGTAATCTGTAGGTAACGCAAACTTCTGGAACCCAAAAATTCTAAAATAAATTTATGGACGTGAGTAATTTATCTATTAATCATCTGATTTTTTTTAACTAAATATCACCTTCCAAATAAAAATGGCAGCAATTCTCGTGAGCGCTAAAGTTTCTGTTTTTTACAGCAAGATCAAAAAGACTTTCCCCAAGTCTTCCCAACGGTTCTACTTGGAACAAACACTAATTAAACACAAAAGACACAAACAAAACAGAGGATAGATAAATTATTTATTACTAAACAGGAGCAAAAATCAAGGAATAAAAATAAAATTGGGTTGCCTCCCAACAAGCGCTATCGTTTAACGCCCCTAGCTAGGCATAAAAGCAAGGATATATCTAGGTATTGCCATAATAATAGGATAGATCGCGAAAACTCATTTCATATTCTCTATGTTCAGCATCAAGTTTTCTTTGAGGCAAGCAAAAGTAATCAAAAGGGCTAAATTTAATGGGACAGAAGTCCCCAAGATTAATTTTGGGAGGTATAGGTTCCTCCTTTGGCCCTTCATATTGCACAACCAATTTATAATTATAAGCATTCTTTTGACAAAACTTTGTGAGCCTATACTCGAGAGAATATCCTAGCTCATTATTTCGAATAGAAAAATCATTATTAAGTTCGGAAATTCTATCAACTAGAACATTGGTAGGAACCTTTTTTCTAAGGTTCTCATTAAAAACAACATAGTCTAAAGATTGAAAACGCATTATTTCCTCTTGATCAAAGAGGATTGCCTCTATGGGAGGACGGCCAGCGTCCACCCTATAGTGCGCAAAGATTTCTTTGGCCTCTTTTATTATAAATCTGAACTCATGAGCCAAAAATATAGTAGCGGCACGCTTAACAGAAGAATGCTCAATATTAGAAAATTCTAGGAAAATCCTTTATATGCAAGGATGCATGTGCATAAATTGCCTTTCAAGTTCAACTACAAGCATGGCGATAGCGTCCGCAAGACTACTAGTTCTATGAAGAATAGAACTACCCATAGAAGGCAAAGCACCGGCACAAGTAAAGAAATCTTGGATAACTCCTTTTCCAATAATATTACCACACCGATTCGGAATTTTTTTGTACGTAAGATAGGGGGTTCTTCAGCAGGAGCATCAGAATTTTCCATGTTATTATTATTGTCCATATCGACAATAATTTCCCCAATTTCAGACATAACGGCAGAAAGTGCGAGGAGCAAAAGAAAGAGGGAGGCGAACAGAAGAGAGAGGGCGAATAAAACATCAATGGTTAAGTGGGGGAGAGGAAAACGAGAGGCAAATGTCAAATAATGTAATGCGGATAAGAGTTTGTGATGGGTACTTGGTATGTCTTGACTTGTGCGTAGACTCCCCGGCAACGGCGCCAGAAATGGCTCGTTGCTGGGAGTCAAATCTTGACTTGACTTGGCGCGAATCTCCCCGGAAACGGCGCTAGAAATCCTTTTTTCTACCTCTTGAGCACTGCGTTGGTTTTCCCTTGAAGAGGAAAGGGTGATGCAGTAAAGTAGCGTAAGTATTTCCCTCAGTTTTTGAGAACCAAGGTATCAATCCAGTAGGAGATCACGCTCGAGTCCCACGCACCTACACAAACAAATAAGAACCTCGCAACCAACGCGATAAAGGGGTTGTCAATCCCTTCACGGTCACTTACGAGAGTGAGATCTGATAGATATGATAAGATAATATTTTTTCTATTTTTATGATAGAGAGAAATAAAGATGCAAAGTAAAATAAACGGCAATAGAAATAGCTAAGGGTTGGAAGATTAATATGATGGAAGATAGACCCGGGGGCCATAGGTTTCACTAGTGGCTTCTCTCAAGAGCATAAGTATTACGATGGGTAAACGAATTACTGTCGAGCAATTGATAGAATTGAGCATAGTTCTGAGAATATCTAGGTATGATCATGTATATAGGCATCACGTCCGTGATAAGTAGACCGAAACGATTTTGCATCTACTACTATTACTCCACACATCGACGGCTATCCAGCATGCATCTAGAGTATTAATTTCATAAGAACAGAGTAATGCTTTAAGTAAGATGACATTATGTAGAGGGATAAACTCAAGCAATATGATATAAACCCCATATTTTTATCCTCGATGGCAAAAATACAATACGTGCCTTGCTGCCCCTGCTGTCACTGGGAAAGGACACCACAAGATTGAACCCAAAGCTAAGCACTTCTCCCATTGCAAGAAAGATAAATCTAGTAGGCCGAACCAAACTGATAATTCAAAGAGACTTGCGAAGATAACCAATCATACATAAAAGAATTCAGAGGAGATTCAAATATTGTTCATAGATAAACTTGATCGTAAACCCACAATTCATCGGATCTGGACAAACACACCGCAAAGGAAGATTACATTGAATAGATCTCCAAGAAGATCGAGGAGAACTTTGTATTGAGATCCAAAGAGAGAAGAAGCCATCTAGCTAATAACTATGGACCCGAAGGTCTAAGGTAAACTACTCACACATCATCGGAGAGGCTATAGTGTTGATGTAGAAGCCCTCTGTGATCAATGCCCCCTCTAGCGGAGCGTCGGAAAAGGCCCCAAGATGGGATCTCACGGGTACAGAAGGCTGCGGCGATGGAAATAGGGTTTTGGCTCCGCATCTGATGTTTCCAGGGTATATGGGTATATATAGGAGGAAGAAGTACGTCGGTGGAGCAACGAGGGGCCCACGAGGGTGGAGGGCGTGTGTGGGGGAGGTGGGCGCGCCCCCTGCCTCGTGCCTTCATCGTTGATTGCTTTACATAGACTCCAAGTCCTCTAGATCATGTTTGTTCCGAAAATCACGTTCCCGAAGGTTTCATTCCGTTTGGACTCCGTTTGATATCCTTTTCCTTCGAAACACTAAAATAGGCAAAAAAACAGCAATTTGGGCTGGGCCTTCGGTTAATAGGTTAGTCCCAAAAATAATATAAAAGTGTATAATAAAGCCCATTAAACATCCAAAACAGAATATAATATAGCATGGAACAATCAAAAATTATATATACGTTGGCGACATCTCACCGATCGTCACCGAACGTTAAGCATGCGGACCCTACAGGTTTGAGAACTATGTAGACATGACCGAGACTCATCTCCGGTCAATAACCAATAGCAGAACCTGGATGCTCATATTGGTTCCTACATGTTCTATGAAGATCTTTATCGGTCAAACCGCATAACAACATACGTTGTTCCCTTTGTCATCCTTATGTTACTTGCCCGAGATTCGATCGTCGGTATCTCAATACCTAGTTCAATCTCGTTACCAGCAAGTCTCTTTACTCGTTCCGTAATGCAACATCCCGTAACTAACTCATTAGTCACATTGCTTGCAAGGCTTATAGTGATGTGCATTACTGAGAGGGCCCAGAGATACCTCTCCGATACACGGAGTGACAAATCCTAATCTCGATCTATGCCAACTCAACTAACACCATCGGAGACACCTGTAGAGCATCTTTATAGTCACCCAATTACGTTGTGACGTTTAATGGCACACTAAGTGTTTCTCCGGTATTTGGGAGTTGCATAATCTCATAGTCATGTATAAGTTATGGAGAAAGCAATAGCAGAAAACTAAACGATCAACATGCTAAGCTAATGGATGGGTCAAGTCAATCACATCGTTCTCTAATGATTTGATCCCATTTAGGAAACTCTTTGTCCATGGCTAGGAAAGTTAACCCTCTTTGATCAATGAGCTAGTCAGGTAGAGGCATACTAGTGACACTCTGTTTGTCTATGTATTCACACATGTACTAAGTTTCCGGTTAATACAATTCTAGCATGAATAATAAACATTTGTGATGATATAGGAAATATAAATAACAACTTTATTATTGCCTCTAGGGCATATTTCCTTCAAAGGGAACATCACATGATAACCAAAGGTTCACTCGAATATCATTCGTGTAATCAGGCCAATATAGATGTCCACGGTTCCGCTATCGGTCATTGAACGAAGGGGTTTCGTTCATGTCTATGGTTACCAAACCTACGGGGTCACAAGTTTAAAGTAATCACGATCTGCTGAGTGTTAATAGGATGGGAGTGATGTGAATATATTTGTGGAATTGTTTCATTAGTATCCGGAAGCGTTTCAGGGTCACCGAAAGGGTTTCGGTGAATATCGGGTAATACCGGGTATTACCGATTAATATATATATGTGGAAAATGTTTTCGGAGATGTTAAATTATACTCCCTCCATCCCATAATATAAGAGAGTTTTTGGCACTAGTGTGGTGCCAAATATGCTCTTATATTATGGGACGGAGGGAATATATATTATGCTCTGAAAATGTTTAGAACAAAAATATATTTAATTTAATATCAACGGCCCAAATAAGGCCAAGAGGTGGAGAAGGAGTTGGGCCACAAGGGCCCAACAAGGGGTGGGCCTTCCTAAGGGGGGGGGGCGAATCCTACTTGGAGGGGGAGTCCTAGTCCCCCTCCCCTGGTCGGCACCCCAAGGGGGCTCTTTTCCCCTTGGTGGCAGCCCGCTCTCCCCCCCCCCAATCATATACTCCCTCCGTTTCGAATTACTTGTCTTAGATTTGTCTAGATACAGAGGTATCTAGCACTAAAATGAGTCTAGATACATCCGTATCTAGACAAGTCCAAGACAAGTAATTTGGAACGGAGGGAGTATATATTAGGGGATTTCCACCCTATGATAACATAAGTTTTGGAGCCTTCTCTAGTTGATCTAGTGCGCATTCTAGTTGGTCCTAGTTGACTAATTAGAGCGAGCCCTGGCCACCTCTAATCCTCATAATTAGAAGCCCCGTGTGTTTCTAATATCCTCCCTCTAGTTCCTCGGTGACTATTAGCTCTGGACGGCGAAGTGTTGTTGTATTGTGAAGATCATACGCTTGCAACCAAGTAGAGAGGTTGTGCTTTCAATCTTCCGTTCAAGGGATCATTTGTGGGTGGTTCGCAGGATCGTCATCAATGTTCGAGGGACTTCAAGTATGATCAACACCGACTCGTCTACTTCCGTCGCACTCCCGGAGTCGGTAACTATCATTAATCTGCATCTTCATATTGTTCTTGGGTGTTCGTAGGGCGATTTTTTGTTTTCTACTACGTTTCCAATAGTGGCATCAGAGCGGGTCTATGAGCAGATGTAGGTTGTGATCTAGATCACATCTGATATGTGAGGGTTGATGTTCTTGTTATGCTTCCCACAAGTGTTGCTTCGGTTCAGTTCATCGGCATAATGATGTAGTTTTGTTAGAAGGTTCTAACAATCGATCAGCTCTAGCTATCGACGATCTGCTAATAGTTCCTTGGGCTACATCATAGTCGGGAATAGTGAACTATCATGTACATCTAGGGGGTCACATGTATTGACAAAGTTTAGTGTGGGGGATGAGACTTTTAATTAAGTCTCTCTTTCACACACCCCAAAACTTAATCTAGCATCAAGAACATCATCTTGTTGTGCTTGCGTAGGTAGCTAGCCTCAATTGATAAAACTGGTTCACCACGTAAATAAAATTTTGCTAAAACCGATTAGAGGACGTCTAACTTGGTTTTGCGGGGTTTGCCTATGATGTGGTATAGCCTTTGTCATGATAATGATATTATGTATGAGATGGTTATATGATGTAATGTTAAGTGGCCTGTGTGTCACGGCATGATGGTTGGAGCCACAAGATTGCCACCTTAATGTAAATATCATAGAGATAGGTTACAGGTGACGGTGGCAAGACATACACGGAGAACCCCGTCGAGGAGAAGGTGTACCTAGGCGCGGGACGAGGAGCTATAATTTCGTGCCATGGCGGAATTTCATATTTTGGTGCCACAGCGAAGTTTTTGAAATGGTCGCCATGGCAACGTTTTCTGAGATTGCCACCATGGCAACATTTTTTAAACGGTTTCCACAGCAATGAAATATTGGCCGTCACGTTGCTTTAACTGCAGATTGAAGACGATCATGAAGATCTCCTGACGCCCAGGGCTATACCATGTCATGATATTATGAATTGCCTGAGATGTTTATCCTTTTGTTGTTAGCACCCTTTGAGTGCGCAATAGTCAATTATTAGGGTGATATCTCATAGTAAATATAAAGTTAAAAGGTGTTCTTCCTAGTTTTGCAACCGTCTATAACACGTAGCATTCCAGAGTGCGTCATGTCCACATGAGTACAAACGGGGCATGAGGTGTAAGACAGGGATGGTCAGACCATGTATGCAGATAACACTCAGTTTTGTTGAAGTTCTAGCAGAATCGTTTTGAGCTTAGAGCACAAAGCATCGAAAGATGAACAAGAGTCACATGGAGATACGATTGGCAAAAGTTTTCCCACCGATCAAAATTCTCGTCATTAGTGATGTCCACATCAATGACTAAGAACTAGATTTGGATCTTGAATCACTCATTATTAATTATAAGTGATGTTAATTTGAGTGGGATTGCACTTTATTATTAAAATATGTTCTAATAAAGTGGTGCAATATTAAATATGAATTATGTCTAAAATTATTTGTGTTTATCGTTGTAGATCAAATGGCTCGCAATATGTTCAACTTAGCCCCTATGCTCGAGAAATAAAAGTTCGCTGCAAATGGTGGAAATTATGCGGATTGGATCTTGAACCTGAGATTTGTTCTCAGGAGTGCTAAGAAGGAGTACATGCTGGATCAGCCCCTAGGTGATGCTCCCTCAAAGGATGCACCACCAGAAGAAGTTGCCGCTTATATTGTTCGTAGTGATGACTATGAAGCAGTCCAGTGTCTCATTTTAACTTGCATGGATCGTGAACTACATAAGCGTTTTGAAAGATCTACCACTCAATTTATAATTGGGTCACTAGAAGTTTTGTACAAGAAATAGGCAAGGACCGAACAGTTTGAATTAACCAAGGCCCTGATAGAATGCAAGATGAAAGAGGGTTCCCTAATGAGTGAGCATATAGTGAAGCTTGCTGGCTATGTTGATAGACTTGCTTCATTGGAATTTGGAATTCCACCAACACTCAGTAAAGATATTGTGCTTGCTTCACTCGCCCCCCATCTTATGATGGTTTTATCATGGATTATTACATGAACGGGATGGAGAAAAGTGCGAATGAGTTGTTTTCCATGCTCAAAACTGCGGAAGCTAGCATGCATAAGAACAAAGAAGTGTTGATGGTCAACTAAACTACCAGTTTGAAAAAGAAGGGCAAGTCCAAGAAGAAATCTACTAGTGCCAGTAAGACCGCATCTCAGAAGAAGAACAATGGCGGAGCCTCTAAAGAGACTGAATGTTTCTACTGCAAACAGAAGGGTCACTGGAAGCGGAACTGTTAGAAATATCTGGCACACAAGAAGAATGGTTCTTCCGGTAAAGGTATAAAAGTTATACAAAGTTAATGTTATTCATCTTGTTTCTATGAGTCACAAGTATTTGATACTTAACGGTTGCTTTTGTGTGCAATCTAATGCAGGGACTGAAGAAAGCTCACAAGTTGAGAAGAAATAAAGACGTGATGCTAGTCAAGGATGGTGATGGGATGCTACTCAGGACCAATAGAATCATGGCTTTAGTTTATCTACAAGATTCATCTTAGGATCAAATAATAGTTATTACGTTCTGAAGTTGTATAAGACATTATATTTTGGATTATGTGACAGATGTTCTCATAATATTTTGGACAATGGTTGTTAAAGTGGTTATAAGAATATGTTTGGATTTACCGCAAATTTTTGATGGTTTATACAATGAATCTTGATTCAAATTTTTTGACATTAATGCTAAACATCTTGAGAAGACTGATATATCACTACTTGGCTTTATCAGGGAAATAGTCTTCATATAGATGAAGCATTGAAATCTCTTAATTGATAAATCTAATAAAAGCATACATGATGATGTATGAAGTCTGGTAAACAAGCCATGGCACAATGGATAATTATACTTCATTAAAAGATTGGGTAAATATGATTTGCTTATAAAATCATAAATATTTGAATTTCAGAATATATTTGAAGAGTTTGAATATCTTATAATGAAGATAAGGATCATTATGACAAAAATATAATGTAATTTTTCAAGAATGAAGAAAATTATCCAAGTCATAAGTTTAGCAAAAACACTCAGATAATTATGGAATCATTTATTATCGATCTACATTTATAATTTGGGGTATAAATTGAAACGACAAGAATATACACTAAACAGAGCACCGCATATTAAGTCTGGTTAATGAAACCATAAGAGTCATGGAAATTATAAACCAGATAAAAAGTTGTAGGATATCTCAAAGAAATGATTTTATTCCATTGAAATGCTCAAAAGGAAAAATGTTTGACACAGATGAACACTTTTTCAAGAAAAAGTTTCTTATCAAAGAAATAACTGGGAGGACATTAAAACTTAGAAAGGATTATTGTATCCCTGGCAGTAATTAGCAGAATTAAACAAACGGGAAATTGTTCCGATAGATAGTCTGAAATAAACTGTTAGTTACTACATTGGATGTAGAAATTCTATAGCTTGTATCTGGTTTATACAAATCAGGAATATTGTTGAATTTTTGAAATTTTATAAATGAGATATTGATCTTTGAAAGAAGATGAACTAGCACACTACAAGCAAACAATAGCGACGCCAAGCTCAAAGGAATGGTTCATATCCATGCACACCGGAATAAATATACAATTAAATTTATAACTTTATTGTAGTTATCATAAATAAAACAAGTTTGGAAGTTGGTTGATACTTCAAAGATTTTTTGAAGATAGTGGATATTAAAACTAAGTTTCCTAAAAGTAAAGGATGCATGAATGATACAACCAAAAAGGTTTTAAACTCCTCAAGACACCGGATAAAAGTGGAAACTTCAAAAGAGTTTTTGAAAATTATAACAAGTGAGCTGATATTAAGATTTTGATCTTATCAAAGGAACTTCATGTATATAAATAACTCAGTGGGAGCTAAATAGTACTTCTGACCTCATTTGTTGGAATGGAAATAATATGACTTCTTAGCAAAATAAAATGTTTTTGAAACATGTTTTCATCAAATAAACAAAGCAAACTATTGGGCATAAAAGAATCTATAAAGATAGATCAATATGTCTGATTGACCTTAAAAGTTTATATATTTTGACAAAGGTTTAAAGTGTTTAAATAGAGAAATTGTTTCTCTAAGTGTCTTATAACTAGATGCTTATAAGCATGAGTAGATGAAAGTAATTCATCTTGATAGTTATAATATATATGAAAAAGGGCCAAGAGTTTTCTAAGTGTTAGTAAGAAATATTAGGGATCTCAAAAGAATGAATGTATTCTTTTGAGCATACAAAGTTAAAAATTCATATTAAGAATATATGAATATAAAACTTCATAATTAATATAATTAGGACTATGATAAGATTGTTTTATGAACAATATAGATTCTATAACTATAATTTATGTTTTGAAAACATTAGATGTTTCAATGTTGTCTGAATCAAGAAGAGTCTTATATAAAAGGGTAGATCCAATAATCAAGAAATGTCTTGATATAATTGGATAGTAAAAAAGTTGTAAAGAACCCTATTTAAGAATATATTGAGAATATGGCCAATCAAGAAGAGTCTCGATATAACAGGGAAAATCCAATAATCAAGAAATGTCTTGATATAATTGGATATTACAAAAGTTGTAAGAAACCCATAAACATTATGAATAATGGACAATCAAGAAGAGTCTTGATACGAAAGGGTAGCTCCAATAATCAAGAAATGCCTTGATATAATTGGGTGTTATAAAAGTTGTAATAGGCCCATAAACATTATATTATGAATATGGATAGTCAAGAAGAATCTTGATATAAATGGATGAATCTGAAATATGATTCTAAGTGCAATGAGTCTAAATGATATTTTATTTTGAATAAAATATTATAGCTCAAAGCAAGATGGATTGAGATCCTATAAATAGGCAAAACTAACACAAATATTTCTGAGTTTTGAATATGTCAAAACAAATGACAATGACTCTACCACAAGCAAAGTATGAGCTACCCCAGGATATCCATAGATGTTTGTAATACCATGCAGCTAGATTATTGACTCTAGTGCAAGTGGGAGACTGTTGGAAATATGCCCTAGAGGCAATAATATTGTATTGTTATATTTCTGTTATTCATAATTAAGAGTTTATATTTCATGCTATAAACTGATATGATCCTGAATATGTGATTCAGTGGAAAACTCATATGCACGTGTGAAATGATAAACGGTAAACAATAGGTTCCTGGTCTCGCCTCTAAGACCAGCTCAAGTGTTGTTGGTGATCATGTTTTCTGAATCTTAGGATATCGTTAAGTGTAACATAGTCCTAAATAAACATTGAGGTTGATACATCTCCAATGTATCTATAATTTTTTATTGTTCCATGTTGTTATATTATCATTCTTGGATGTTTTACAATCATTTTATAGCAACTTTATATCATTTTTTGGGACTAACCTATTGACATAGTGCCCAGTGCTAGTTGCTGTTTTTTGCTAGTTTTTTACTTCACAGAAAATCAATACCAAACGGAGTCCAAATGCAGCAAAACTTTTTGGAGATTTTTTTTGGACCAAAAGACACAAGTTGGGCCAAGGAAGTACCAAAGGGGGCTCCGAGGGGAGCACAACCCACCTGGGGGCCCAGGCGCGCCCTGGTGGGTTGTGCCCACCTCGGCCGCCTCCCGCACCACCTCTTTGCTCTATAAATACCTTGAAAAATCAAAACCCCTGGGGGAGTCGACGAAACACAATTCCAGCCGCCGCAAGTTCCAGAAACCACAGATCCAATCTAAACACCATCACGGAGGGGTTCATCATCCTCATTGATGCCTCTCCGATGATGTGTGAGTAGTTCATTGTAGACATACGGGTCCGTAGTTCGTAGCTAGATGGCTTCCTCTCTCTCGTTTGATTCTCAATAAAATGGTCTCTTGGAGATCTATTTGATGTAACTCTTTTTGCGGTGTGTTTGTTGGGATCCGATGAACTTTGAGTTTATGATCAGATCTATTTTATCCATGAAAGTTATTTGAGTTTTAATCTCTTATATGCATGATTACTTATAGCCTCGTATTTCTTCTTTGAATATTTGGTTTACTTAGGCCGACTAGATCTATTTTTCTTGCCATGGGAAGAGGTGCTTTGTGATGGGTTCGATCTTAGGTTGCTCAATCCCAGTGATAGAAGGGGAAATTACACATATGTATCGTTGGTATTAAGGATAAGAAGATGGGGTCTATTCCTACATGAATAGATCTTTTCTACATCATGTCATCATTCTTATTGCATTACTCCGTTTCTCCATGAACTTAATACACTAGATGCATGCTGGATAGCGGTCGTTGTGGAGTAATAGTAGTAGATGCAGGCAGGAGTCGGTCTACTAATCTTGGACGTGATGCCTATATAATGATCATTGCCTGGATATCATCATAATTATTTGGAGTTCTATCAATTGCCCAACAGTAATTTGTTTACCCACTGTATGCTATTTTTCTCGAGAGAAGCCACTAGTGAAATCTACGGGCCCGGGGTCTATTTTCTCATCATATATATTCAGATCTACATTGTTATTTGCCCTCTCTTTTATTTGCATCTTTTATTTTCGGATCTATTAATCCAAAAACCCAAAAATAATTTTTTTATTTCCATCTTTTATTTGAGATCTATTTATCCAATCTATCACAATTTTATCCCTACAACCTGGCAATTTCTGGCACTGTTACCCGAAAGGGATTGACAACCCCTTTAAAACATCGGGTTGTAAGTATTTGTTCTTTGTGTGCAGGTACCGTTTACACAGTGTTGCTTGGTTCTCCTACGGGTTCGATAACCTTAGTATCATCACTGAGGCAAATACCTACAGTAGTTGTGATGCATCATCCCTTTCTCTTTGGGGAAATACTGATGTAGTTCAAGCCGCATCAAAATGAATTTCTGGCGGCGTTGCCGGGGAGACATCATCAACATCTATCAGGTTCCTAATCACAAATCTCATCTCCTTGCAATTTACATTATTTTCCATTTGCCTCTCGTTTTCATCTCCCTACTTCACAAAAATTTGCCGTTTTATTCGCCTTCTTTTTCGTTCGCCTTTTTCTCGTTAGATCTCTTGTTTACTATCCTTGCTTGTGTTGCCATGTGTCTTCTATTTGCTTGCATCTTCGCTTGCTAAAAATCTATTGATATGGATCCTCATCCATTTGCTAATATTTTCAAAATATCCAATTATGATGAACCAATTGCTAGTGATTTGAGTGCACTAGATTATCTTTATGAAGTTTTGCTTAAGATTCGTGAATCTGAAAATTGTGATGAAGAAATTTATGAAGTGATTCATGATAGCTCCTTGAATGAAAAGCATGATTGCAATTATTTTAGTATAAATTCTATTAATGACAATTCTACTAATAATACGCAAAACCCCAAGCTTGGGGATGCTAATTTTTCTATGTCCACTACTTGTTGCAATGATCATGATTGGGGTGATTCTTCATATGATCTTGATAGTTTATTTAAGCCTCATGATGAGTATGTCTACAATAATATTTAAAGTTGGTTCAAAAGAGTGTCAACTCTAGGTAAAAATAATCCCACATGTTTGGAAAGTATTCAATCTTATGAAATTTTTGATAAAAGTGGGTTCGGAGAGGTCATGACTCTATTTGATGATAATCCCACTATATTGGAAGAGTGTTAACTTTGCATGCATGTGGATCATGTAGAGAATATGTTATGTGATAGCTATATTGTTGAATTTAATTATCATCCTACATGTAATTATTATGAGAGAGGGAAATATGGTTGTAGAAATTTTCATGTTCCTAAATTACCTCTCTTTGTGTAGAAATTATTAATGCTTCCTTCTTCATATTTGCACATGCTAGAAATTGCTTGTCTTGATAATTTGTTTTCCTATAAAATGACTATGCATAGGAATTATGTTAGACTTAAATATGTTTGTCACATGTTCTATGATGCTCTCTTTGTGATTCAAATTTTATCTTTCATGTGAGCATCAATCAAATATTATGCCTAGCTAGGTGCATAAAACGATAGCGCTTGTTGGGAGGCAACCCAATGAATAAAATTTATTTTTGTTTTTTTCTTTCCATTCTTCAGTGTTTCCACAATTATTCTACTGTTATGATTGTGTTTATTTATGTTTTAATTAGTGTTTGTGCCAAGCAAAGCCTTTCGGATCATGTTGGGTGATAGTTGATTCGATGTTGTTGAAAAACGGAAACTTTTGCACCCAGTAAAACAATTTTAATTTTTAACAGAAGCGTGGTAAAATCCTGATATTTGCACACAATATTGATATACAAATTTCCCACGTTGTCCTAATTTCTCAGAATTTTTGGAATAACATAAGTGTTCTAAGTTTTCAAGTTGCTACAGACTGTTCGGTTTTTGACAAATTATGTTTTCTTTGCGTTGTGTGCTTATTTTAATGAATCTATGGTTTGTATTGGAGGGTATAAGCCATGGTAAAGTTGGAATAAATTAGATATAATGCAAAAATATAATATGAATGGGTTTGCAAGAGTACTTAGAGTAGTGATTTTCTTTGTTATACTAACAGATCTCACGAAGGTTTTGTTGAGTTTTGTGTGATTGAAGTTTTCAAGTTTTGGGTGAGATCACGACGGATGAAGGAATGAGGAGTAAGAAGAGCCTAAGCTTGGGGATGCCCCATGGCATCCCAAGCCATTATCCAAAAGATAATCAACCAACTAAGCTTGGGGATGCCCCCAAGTGGCATCCCCTCTTTCTTCTAACGACCGTCGGAATTTTACTTGGAACTATATTTTTATTCATCACATATCATGACTTTTGCTTGGAGCGTCTTGTATTATATGAGTCTTTGCTTGTTTTGATTTTTAGTTTAAGTCAAGTATCCTTGCTAAACACACCTATTTGACAGAGCCAAAATTATAATATGATTTGTTAGAATTTCTCTATGTGCTTCACTTAAATCTTTTTGAGCTATGGAATTGCTCTAGTGCTTCACTTACATCTTTTTGAGCACGGTGGGCTTTATTATTTTTTAAGAGTTAGTAAATTTTTGAAGAAATTCTCTCATGCTTCACTTATATTATTTTGAGAGAAGAAATTTTTTATGCTCATGTTCTTCACTTAGATTTGTTTGAGCTATTAAAAGCAACATATGAAACTAGTCCCAAAGTGATAGATATTCAAGAGGGATATAATAAAAACTTTCATGAAGATCATTGGACAAAATAAACTTGATTGTTTGTAATAGTTTTGCAATATGATGACAGTGATATGTGAGTCGTGTTGATGAGTAATTGTGGTTTAGTAAGAATATTGATGTTAATGTTTGTGATTCCCTATGCAAGCACGAAAGTCAATAGTTATGCAATGAAATTACATCCTACTTGTGGTGCATTATTCAGTGTTAGTTATGCTTAATGCTCACTTATGAGATTTTTCGTTTCTTGGTTGGATGCTTCTCAATCTTTTGCTAGCCTTCACTTGTACTAAGTATGATTACTACTTGTGCATCCAAAATCCTTAAACCCAGTTTTGCCATATGAGTCCACTATACCTACCTATATGTGCTATTTCAGTGCCGTTCTATGAAAATTTGTATGTGCCATCTCTAATTTTCAAAATAAATTTCCTTTTTGTGTGCTCGTACCGCTCATGAAATGGTAGGGGGTGGCTGATATTTTTCCATACTAGATGTGTTATTCTCAAGATGAGTGTTTATTCACTTGTCATTGCACAAGAGTACGACAAAGGTATTACGGATGCCTAGTCCCGAAATGAAAAATGAATTTACTTTATGTTGTCAAATAATAAATTCCTTGGAAAGTGTTGGCATGGACGGCACCCATGGATTCAGTTAGCCATGGAATGTGAAAGTACGATGGAAAAAGATTAAACTTTATTTTCTGTTTGGGAGCCTATGATATATCTAGCACGGAAATTATTGGGAACTACTCGATCGTTTTCGTTGACAGGAAAGACATGCCACCCAAAATGTTTTATCTCTATCATTTTCGCTTTGAGCTCTGGCACCTCTACAAATCCCTACTCCCCCCTGCGAAGGGCCTTTCTTCTTATTTTATGCAAAAAAAAATTGAGTCTCCATCTTCTCTTATAAAGCACCAAGTAAGGGGCACTATGATCGTACTTGAGCATTGGGTGTAGCTAATATGCCAGTATGTTCCATGAATGGATCACTGATTGAGCATAATGGGCTAGGGATAACTTGCTCTAGTGTTGATATTTTCAAAGACATGGTTGCTTGTTGATATGCTTGAGTATTGAAATCTTAATGTCAAAACTAGACTATGTCTTTGAATCATATAAATGTCCAAATTTCCATGCTACAAAAGAAAAGAATATGTGATGAACATGGTAGGCAGCATTCCACATCAAAAATATTGTTTTTATCTTTTACCTACTCGAGGGCGAGCAGGAATTAAACTTGGGGATGTTGATACGTCTCCAACGTATCGATAATTTTTTTATTGTTCCATACTATTATATTATCATTATTGGATGTTTTACAATCATTCTATAGCAACTTTATATCATTTTTTGGGACTAACCTATTGACATAGTGCCCAGTGCCAGTTGCTGTTTTTTGCTTGTTTTTTTACTTCACGGAAAATCAATACCAAACGGAGTCCAAACACAGCGAGACTTTTTGGATATTTTTTCTCGACCCAAAGACACAAGTTGGGCCAAGGAAGTACCAGAGGGTGGCTCCGAGGGGAGCACAACCCACCTGGGGGCTCAGGCGTGCCCTGGTGCGTTGTGCCCATCTCGGCAGCCTCTCGCACCACCTATTTTCTCTATAAATACCCCGAAAATGCAAAGCCCCAAGGGGAGTCAACGAAACACAATTCCAGCCACCGCAAGTTCCAGAAACCACAGATCCAATCTAGACACCATCTCAGAGGGGTTCATCATCCTCATTGGTGCCTCTCCGATGATGCGTGAGTAGTTCATTGTAGACCTATGGATCCGTAGTTAGTAGCAAGATGGCTTCCTCTCTCTCGTTTGATTCTCAATACAATGGTCTCTTGGAGATCTATTTAATGTAACTCTTTTTGCGGTGTGTTTGTTGTGATCTGATGAACTTTGAGTTTATGATCAAATTTATTTGATCCCTGAAAGTTATTTGAGTTTTGATCTCTTATATGCATGATTACTTATAGCCTCATATTTCTTCTTCAAATATTTGGTTTAGTTAGGCCGACTAGATCGATTTTTCTTTCCATGGGAAGAGGTGCTTTGTGATGGGTTCGATCTTACGGTGCTCAAATAAGGGAAAATGACATGTATGTATCGTTGCTATTAAGGATAACAAGATGGGGTCTATTCCTACATGAATAGATCTGGTCTACATGATGTCATCGTTCTTATTGCATTACTTTGTTTCTCCATGAACTTAATACACTAGATGCATGCTGGATAGCGGTCGATGTGTGGAGTAATAGTAGTAGATGCAGGCAGGGGTCGGTCTACTAATCTTGGACGTGATGCCTATATAATGATCATTGCATGGATATCATCATAATTATTTGAAGTTCTATCAATTTCCCAACAGTAATTTGTTTACCCACCTTGTGCTATTTTTCTCGAGAGAAGCCACTAGTGAAATCTACGGCCCCGGGTCTATTTTCTCATCATATATTTTCATATCTACATTGCTATTTGCCTTCTCTTTTATTTGCATCTTTTATTCTCATATCTATTATTCTAGAA